>NC_088206.1:45719074-46021688 GCF_037126465.1 Ornithodoros turicata | reverse complement strand
AGAAATGAAAAATTCCACACACATAACCACAAGATTTACGAACCTATGGTGAAGCAAGCTCTCACACAGACATGTCTTTCGTGTGTTACATGAAGGTCAGTTGTGTTGGGGATGGCATGGTATGCGATAAGCCTAAGCTAATGCCAGCCACATATTTGTATAGCAGTAAATTTTCTTCACATGTGGCTTTGAAGAACTGCTTACTTGAAACAAAATAAATAACCAGGTGTGACACATATACAATCTAATGTAACAGGCATTTGGTGCCAGTCATTCAGCGAAAATACTTTGCATGAGATGCCACATATTCTCCTGGTGACGATGAGGGGGAAGGAAGCTTTCCAGCGATAAATGTATGTCATGGTGTCGTGTATTGCAACAGCATTCAGGCACTGTTTCGAGTGACAGATCCATAGATGTTAAAACCACTTGTCATGACGCTGACGCTAGTTACGCTAGTTACATCCGAATTTTGTTACCGTAGTATTCCCATATTGTGTATACCCCAGAGGCGGAGAGTTTTCATTTTCCCAGGGGGGGCAAGGGCGCACCGCGAAACAACTACCCTGGCGGGGGTGGGGTGGGGGATATGTTTATTAAGAAAAAAAAAGAAAGGTAAGCCAGATGGATGTCGGCGTGTTATTCCAAAAAATGTGAAAGGGGAAGACAAAAAAGGAAAAGAAAAAAGCAAAAGAAAAACAAAAAGAAGGAAAGGAAAGAAAAATGAAGAACACAAAACTAATCACACACTCTGGCGGGATCTTATGATGTATGCAGAACTGGTATAGAAATAAGAGGAAGGAAGAACAGAAAAAAAGAAAAACAGAGAGAACGTAAACATTGAACATGTGCACAACTGAAGGCATTACGCCTTTGAAAACTGAGTGAAAGGAACAAAATGCATTGAATCCTCTTGTGTTTGACCCGAAATGCGCGCAATATAATGAATATGGTCAATGAAATGGATCAGCGGGAGTTGAACCGGCTCCCAACGGATATGCGTTCCGAAGATTCTACCGTTGCACCTCACTGGCAGCTGCAGGTACCTCTTCGACTGCTTTCGTTTCATTGATCTGACTGCTTTGGGCGAAATTCAGTCAATGTGTTATGTCATCCTCTGTGTTTCTTCGCCTCACCTTCTACTGTGATAATGAGTATGGTGGGCGGATACATATTTTACAAATTGCAAGATGCATTTTTGGGGTTGGTGCCTCTTCGCTCTTTTGACCCGGGCGCTTCGAGCCCCAAAGGTTGGTGTCAGTCTCTTAGCGGGACTTCCCGGGGGAGGCGGCGCCCCCCCTAGTTCATGTTCCGGGGGGGCAAGGGCCCCCGCGCCCCCCCGCAGTCGGCGCCTATGGTATACCCCCCACTCACTGCTTTGTGGGTGGAGTGCGAGTCAAGGCAGAGGAGAGCCGGTGTGATATGGGAGTACCCATTCTGCGTAGATATTGTACAGGACATGTCATACAGGAAAAACCGTGGACACTTAGCATGCACCTGAGCTGGTGTATAAGGAACAAGTTGTAACATAACTGAATGTACAGTGAGGTACTACACATATGCATATTAGACGTGGATATTGGTTTGGTTCCCTATTTTTGAACTCGGCTATTCAGAACACGTTGAAGACAGGCACAACGCCAAATTAGAGGCATTGTGGCATTCGCGATAAATAGAAGCATGATTGCAATGTGCATGCGGGAGTATATTATAAATCACGTAGCATGATTCCATAGGAATGTGTTTTCCCATTCTTAAGATTTACCTCTGCAGGATATGAGACTACACAACAAGAGTGCACTCATCACATTAGTGTAAAGCTGCAGTGTCGTCAAGCAATTTTTAACAGTCCTGCTCACAGAAATGATGCAGAACAGCATGCATACATTTTAGCTTGAAAGAAAAGCCTTGAGCTTCAGGAGACACAAAAGGGACTCTGTTTTTCTGTTTAGTACTATATTCACACTCAACACCTGAGTACATGGATAAACTCTGTGGCCATATGACAGCTATCAACAACATAAAAGGAGATGCATAATGTAAAAGCCCCGAGACTAGGGAACACGAAGAGACAGACACAACAGACTTCGTGTTGTGTCTGTCCCTTCGTGTTCCCTAGTCTCGGGGTTTTTTACATTATGCATCACCTTCACCAGCTCGCTTGCTTCCTAGCCATTTTTTCATTATAAAAGGAGAGATAGTGTAACATGGGTGCATGTTTACCCTGCTTTACTACCGTCATCAATATCCACACTGAACACGTGCACACAGAAATTAACTATGCAGCATTACGGCCAACCGTCATGAATGGAGGAGTCTATAACGTAAAAGAACGATAGCTACTGTTAACATGGGACCGTGCTCTTTCACGTTCTCGTGTGCTCAGTGTATATACAAACAGCTGCACTGGCAGGACAAATCTGTACCCATGCTAACAGAAGCTAACTTTCTTTTAAATAGTTGACAACAGTCATGTGGCCATGTACAATATTTCCATGCACTCATGCTACAGTTATGACAGAACCACATTTCCATTTTGATGTTGTGTGTACCAGCTGGCTACTATTATAATTGTCAATACCATCTATTGTTAAGTCTGTACCCTATGTTTTGTTAAATCTATCTGGAAGGTGTTATATGCAGTAATGGCAGTTGATCTAATTTTCAACTTCCAGTGCAATGCAATAATGAGCAAAAGAGCTTAAAGTTTCTGTACACATTGCCCTTGATTCCTATGCAATTCAGCTCTTTTGCAGTACACCTCAGACATATTAGTGGAGTCAGCATGTGGAATGTAGCAAGGAGTTTTCTCCTTGTGCACCATTGCTTACTTATGTTTTCACGTGACCTCACCATCTAATTGAGCAGGGTATCGAGAGTGCATGCCTCTATGAAAAAAGTCATCCTTGTGGAACTACGTAATAGCCTTTATTGTCTGAATATAAACAAAAATCTCACAAATACAAAGTTGTTGTGACAAATGAGTCCACAACAGAGATTTTTTAAGCAATGATCTCCAGAATATCTGTGCTTATACAATGCACAAAAACTGTCATTGATTGGTTATGGTTATGTACCTGCAATAGTTAACCTAAAAAAGTAATGATGCATCCAAAAGGTCTCCAGCCTCCTTTAGCACTGTCTTTTGCAGAAACAGCCCTACAAAAGCAGATCTACTGTTACCATACAATAAATCAAAATAGAAGTAAGCAGCTGTTTTTTTTTAATGTTTTCCAATGTAGCAGTAGTAACACAATATCTGAAGAACTGTTTTTCATTGGTCTCCTCTGCTGTGGCGTGCTGAAATAAGTAAAACACACATTTCAGTTTCATCTATGTGAATTATTACATTACATTATTATTATTACATGTGAGTCCAGGGAAAATGGGGACCTCGTTCGGTTTTGCTCCGGTATTTTCATAACCTGGGAAAGCAAAATCTGCTCAAATTCCGTGTTCAGTGTAGTGCAACAACATGCATATTTCCATGCCTAGATAGTATCCACACAACAGCCGCAAGACGCTATTGCACTTTATGATCAGTCCTATTGCACGATTAAAGGTCTCTGGAGATAAGACACGCTGCAAAGAGATGGATAGATACTGGGACGGTTAATAAACATGCGAGTGGATAACGCCCCTCAATTTCTCCATCGGGGCTCGCAACAACCATCTAGCACGTTATTGCTCTTACTGTACAATGACGGGGTGCCTACAGTGTGCATCACAGGAGATGACATCATAATAAGCGCCAGCACTATGCTTTGTTTTTGATGATGCACATTGACGTTCGCCCATCCGCACGCTCTATCGGTTCATTGGATTGGTATCTGGATTTCGTCCAGTGGCACATGTCGATGTCACTCACTTTGACCACACTTTGACGGTGCTTTTTACCTTTGTCATGCAAAAGTTCGCGATAGCGCCTTCGAAAAACAACAGCCGCATTTCGTACCCCCGGTCAAGCGTTACGCCGTTTTCGTTTATTAACCATGCATTTAAAACGATTCTGCTTAATTTTTACCAGTTAGATTTCGAGTTAGTGAAACCTCACCTATGCACAACCACTCTACAATAGTTTTTTCAGCACACGTTCACAGTTGCAACGTACTTAGGCCGACGTTAAACTAGCCTCTCCCCTAGTTTAAAATACGTCCCATTCAAATACATGGGTCTTAAACCACCGGTTTAAGTAGCTTGGGTGGATGGTCGAAATGGAATATTTGAATCGAATATTCGTCCCATTGCGATAAAATCCACCTCCTGGGCGCTTCTAGTAACTATATCAATCAAAACTTACCCAAGATTTGATGAAAAATTCTTCGTGAACCGAGGATTAGGCCTACCGGCCTCCATCGCTTCTAGCAGACTCTGGCGAAATGCGCATGCGCCGTGCAGGAAGCCCGCTATGTGCGGTGCCATTGGCTTCACAGAAGCAGGTTGTAGAGCATGGGGTGGTGATCCAGGATTGGCGTACGAAGGTGTCACGTGATCGATTTAAACCCGACGTCACTAAACCAATGGTTTAAGTAAGTTGGTGAATACGGGTAATAAAGTCCTAGGTTAAGTGCTAACCCGTGAATATGAACTCAATCAGATGACATAATTTGCAGCTACATGTAAAGAGGTAATGGGTCATCTGGGCTGTGATTGTGCCTAGTGTGGTGTTCCGGTACTAATCCTCTGCTACAACAGGCTGGGAAATTTCAAGGGGAGAAAAAGTACAGGCCAACGGAGATTATATATTTCTGGGCATTCCATGCTGCTTTTTGAAATACGACATGTTTAAAAAATAATATGAAGAAAGTGAAAAAGGATGAAGCACAATGTAAGCCATCATTTTTATACGACTGTTGTGGTGTCGCCACATGTTTGTCATGTTAATCCTCATCGTCATTAGTATCCAACCACCTGTATATATGCATCGACATCATTGTAATAAAGGCTGTTCATCTTCTACACTACATTCTGGCGACGAGCAATTGGACCTGCTTGTCCTTCTTGCGTTCTTCTGCTGTATGTCATGAACTACGGAAGCCTTCCATCCCTACCGCCATTTTTGGAGTTACCTGGCAAGCCTTACATTCCATGGGCGAAATGGCGCCGGATGTTCGAGAATTATTTGGATTGCGTGGCGGACGCAACGTTATCTTCGAACCGTAAGAAAGCTTTACTGCTACATGCACTAGGTACGGAAGGCCAACGGATTTTCTTCACACTCCCGGTACCTCAAGTCACCGCGAGCCCTTCAACTGACAAGAAGGAAGAAGCACGCGATCCCTACGCAGAAGCTATAGCCACGTTGGAAGCTCGATATGCAGAAACTTTCAACGTCATCGCAGAACGACGCAAGTTTCGCCATCGGTCTCAACTTCCCGGTGAGACGATCGACGAATTTGTAACAGCATTAAGAGGCCTTGCTGCAACGTGCAATTTCGGAAGCACACTTGAAGAGATTATCAGGGACCAATTGGTGGAAAACGCAAGTCTTCCACAAGTTCGTGAACGCCTCATGATGGAAGGTTCCAGCCTCACGTTGGAACGAGCACTAACCCTAGCCAGGTTCATCGAACAATCGAACAATGAGGTGCAGCTGATGCGTGGTGACACGCCAGTTGTCCAGCGACTCACGAAGGCTAAAGGGAAACAACGTAGCAAGCCACCCTCAACTCTGAAAAGGAACTTCGCTGGGAAAGCCTGTTACCGCTGTGGGTCAACTACTCACCTCGCGAATTCCACTACGTGTCCGGCAAGGGACAAGGACTGCGTAGATGCAAGAAACGTGGACATTTTGCGTCGGTATGTCGGTCGGCTGCTGGATCAACTAATCAGATTCAAGTTCAGGATAGTTTGGGCCAGAAGTTTGGACTTCCAGACCTTAGCTGCACTATGGTACTGGAGTTAGGACCTCCTCACAAGAACGCAATTTACATCACTGTTACAGTCAACAAGAAGGATCAGATTCGTTGTTGACACCGGTTCTTCAGTCACAATTTTATCCAGGGACTTGTACGAAGCGCACTTTGCTGCGGATTGCAAGTTGGAAGGCACGTCACTTTCATTGCACAACTACTCGAAGCAACGAATACCAGTCCTGGGGTCATTTTTTGCAACAGTCACGTACGGAAGCCGCACTTCCCGCTTACTTCTCTACGTCGTTCCTGAAGGCACAGCTCTTCTAGGTCTGGATGGCCTTGCCTTCACTGGGTATCTCCATTGATGGACCAACACTACAGTGCCTTAGGACGTCACTTAACCCTGCAAATCTACAGGATCTTTTGGAGACCTTTGCGCATTTATTCTCGCCAGGACTTGGACTTGCAAAGGATTACACTCATTGAGTTAAAACAAGAACTGATGTCGCACCTGTGAGGGCGAAGCTACGCAGGCTACCGTTTGCACTACGTGAAGAGGTTACCCAGGAATTGGATCGCCTCCTCAAGATGGACGTAATCGAGCCCGTCACAGCATCCGAATGGATATCACCTATCGTCGTTGCCCGGAAGAAGGACGGGAAGATACGTCTCTGCGTGGACCTTCGAGGATCTAACAAAGCAGTCGTCGTGGACGCTTTTCCTCTGCCTACTATGGATGAATTGCTCTACCAACTCGCAGGCGCCAAAGTCTTTTCTAAGCTCGACCTTACGGCAGCTTATCACCAGGTCGTGTTGGCGCCCGAGAGTCGCGATCTCACTGCCTTCATCACTCACAGAGGATTGTACCGCTATAAGCGAGTCTGTTTCGGCTTGGCTTCAGCTCCGTCGGCTTTTCAAAAAATGTTTGACCTCTTCAAGGATTGCCCAGGTGTCAAATGCTATCTCGACGACATTATCGTTTTCGGAGTGAATGAGCAAGACCACTTGAAGAATCTTCATCGTGTCCTTCAGCTGATCTCTAATGCAGGACTCAAACTGAACGACAAATGTGTCTTCGGAGTGCGAGAACTGACTTTTGTTGGACATACAGTCAGACCGAACGGCATTTCTCCTAACTTTGCAAATCTTCAGGCGATACAAGATGCTGCTACCCCGGACGATAAGAAGACACTCTCTTCGTTTCTGAGAATGATGAGTTACTACGCCAAGTTCATAAAGAATTACGCAGATGAAGTAGAACCACTACGAGAGCTTCTACGGGGAGATGCACCGTTTCTCTGGACCGAGGAGAGGCAAATCGCCTTCAACAGGCTGAAGTCATTGCTTATGGAATCAACCGCACTTGCACTTTTTCATCCCGATCTGCCTATTACAGTCTCCACGGATGCGTCTGCATACGGACTGGGAGCTGTACTTCAACAGCAGCATGGCTCGTATCTAGAGGTGTGCGCCGCCGCACCGAAGCGCCGCCGCCGGAGATCGGGGCCTCGCAGTCGCCGCCGCCGCCGCCGTACCAAAACTGTCGGCGCGCCGCCGCCGCCGCCGATGTTGAAAAATCGGCGCGGCTGTATAATGTGCCCATATTGATCCACTTTCTATAAACGAATATCTCCCATACCTAATATTTTGTTTGTTTTTCTTTCATCTTAGGTTCCAGGCTTCATTTGTGGTGTTTTTAGCAGTGACAATTTCATTTCCTGATATGCTGTTTATGCTTTAGAGTTTCGTTTCATAGTCGACCCTGGAGGCACACAACTCCAGGAAAACTTGTCATTCAATTCTTGCAGGTTGTTTGCCGGTCATCCACCAACACCATAGCACTGGTCATTATCCATATACAGGGTGTTTTGTTTTTTATTCGTCACAGAATTTTTGTTTAAAAAATAGCGGGACAAAATACATGCCGCTTTTGAGTTGGTCATGCGAATATTATCTCGAAGAAAGTATGTAACTATAAGATGATTAATTACCTCAAATACATTAATTCTTTAATTAAGGAATTTCGCGTAAAAACGGGATAGCAGAACGGAAGATACTCATCGTTGAAAGCCATTCCATATGTTTAAGAAATTCTTAAACGCGCACGTGTGTTGAAATATCCGACGCTGAATGTCGCTATGCAAATGAGCCGAAACAAGAAGTACGCCATTTCCGAGCGCTGAAATGACGCGACTTTCGCCTTATCTAGGTTGGAAAGCGGTCTATCTGACCAACAGATTAGCGCCTACACCAATCACCTCGATCGCTCCAAAGCACTTGGTCCTCTCACGTGGATTGCCCGTCGCTTTTTCTGCGCTCGAAAAGTGCGTAGCAAATAGAGCATTTTGTGTGTGCCGGCGAAAAGCACACAGTGAGGGTGTTTTCAATCGCGGAATTGCGGGGCTTATAATGCGCGCGAAGCATGGCAGACTCAACCCACTCGTTCTGGACAAGTTTATACTGTAAAACCCTTTAATTTCGCGAGACCTTAATTTTCGCGAATTTTGCGAATCGAGAAAATTCGAGGAACTCGTGCAGTGCGCGAAATTTAGTTGTTGCGAATATATCCCTACTCGATTCGCGAAAATTTAGGGCTGAGAAATCAAATGATTTTACAGTATTTATTCATGATAACTACAGCCTCTGCAAAAATATTGTTCAATGACGTGATGGGTGCGCCTTATGTCATATCGTTTGCTAACGTTCGCATATTTATATGGTTTCCCAAAAAGAGCCACTGGATCAGTGGACAAGGCTTTCACGCGTCGCCGCCCTGTGAACATTCGATCAGCACTTGCTATAACTGTTACGTGTAGTTGCCATTAAAGGGATGGCTCGTCGTTCTGATTATCTAGCTATGTTGTTTTCTCCAGTGCTTAACGCGCACTTAACGCGCCCAGTCGAAGTTCTTGGGCGACGACCTTCTTGAAGTGCTTTACTTCTCCTAATGTTCCTTTGTGTGTTCGGTTTTCTTTCGTAATACTATCCAGTGCTGACGCACTTGTTTGGTGCAAGGTACAGTAAATACTGCCACCGTCGCGTTGACTATGATGGAGAAAATACCCCCGCTCTGAGGTGTTCGTGCGTCCCCGTTGGAGAAGAGAACATATTGACAGCCCACGGGGCGCACGCCGATATGACAGCATCGGCGTGACGCCGCTGACGCCGCCGCCGCCGGGCCTTCAACGTGCTCTACGCCGCCGCCGAAAAAAATGCCCACGGCGCACACCTCTACTCGTACCTGAAGACTGTAGCTTTCGCATCGAGAACATTATCAGCCGCTGAGCGACGCTACTCCGTTGGCGAAAGGGAAGCACTCGCCTGTGTCTGGGCCGTGGAGCACTGGCACGTTTACCTCTGGGGTTGCCGTTTCACACTACAGACCGATCATCAAGCGCTTCAAGTACTCCTGAGCAGGCAAGGTACGGGTCATCGTCCACTGCGGACAACACGGTGGTGTATGAGGCTGCTGGATTACACATTCGACGTCGTTTACAAGAAAGGGAAACAAAATGTAATCGCAGACGCTCTTTCGCGCCTTCCTGCACCTTTGGCTGCTCCTTCCATTCAAGAGTCCCTTCAAGATGAAGACGAGATCATCTGCTGGATCGACAGCACTGGTTCCGGCATTCTGTCGAGACAAGACCTCCAAGCTGAGAGTTATGCCGACCCGCTGCTAGCGCAGATCCTCAAGTTCATCCAACAAGGATGGCCAAGCAGGAATACAATGAGCCAGAATCTCTCTGCATTCGGGCAAGTCAAAGACGAACTGTCTGAAGTGGACGGTCTGCTGCTTAGGCAAGACCGGATAGTCGTACCACCATCCCTACGCCCCAAGGTGATCGCTTTAGCTCACGAATCGCACCTAGGAATCGTGCGCACGAAACAACGGATTCGACAATACTATTGGTGGCCTGCGATGGATGCCGATGTCGAGAGCTCGGTCCGCAATTGCTTGATCTGCCAGTCAGCAGGTAAAAGCGCTAAGACATGTTCCCCACCACTTCAGCCAATTCCTTTTCCGGATGGACCTTGGGAGAAAATAGGCATCGACATCGTCGGCCCTGTACACCGTGCGCCACAGTCATCTAAGTTCATTATCAGTGTCATGGACTACTACAGTAAATGGCCTGAGGTCTCCTTCTGCAGCACAGTTACGTCAGCTACAGTAATCTCCTTGCGCACACTGTTCAGTCGAGAAGGATACCCCACAGAGGTTGTATCTGATCACGGGCCGCAATTTACTTCATCGGACTTCGGAGTTTCTCAACGACCGCGGTATTAAGCACACTTACTCGTCTGTTTATCACTTTCAATCAAATGGTCTGATTGAACGTTTTAACCGCGTCCTGAAAAGTTTCATCCAAGTGGCCATCCTCGAAAAGCGAAGCCTCGAAGCAGCACTTACTGACTACCTGGGCGAGTACCGTGCAACACCTCACACTACAACTGGATACTCGCCGGCAGTTCTCTTACATGGACGTGCTCTACGAACGAGACTGAACGTCGTCGGTCTGCCAATTCCAGACTTTCATGTAGATCCAGTCGTGGCTTTGCAGAAGCTACGGGAGAAAATACTCAAGAAGCAGTTGGCGACCAAAAAGTATGTCGACAATAAACGCGCCGCTCACGTAGTTACTCTCAAAGTTGGGGACTTCGTCCGAGTAAAACAACCAACACACGTCACGAAGGGTGACAGATTATTCTCCACACCAAGGATGATTGTTGCAAGCCAAGGAAACAGTTCTTTCTTGCTGGATGATGGCAAGGTCTGGAACGCAAGTAGACTCTCGAAAGTATCTAGAGAAGCGTCTCACAAGTATCGCAAGAATGTCCACCATCAGGATGAAGTTCACTGGTCGTCGATCGACCCTCCACAGTTATCTACGTTGCCTGTGAGCAACGATCGTGAAGCATCTACCGTCGACCCTCCGCTTGAGCCGGTTACTTCAACCTCGACGCAGGAGCCTCAAGCAAAACGGCAAGAACCTTTACGCAGGGGTAGCCGTGAAAGACGACCACCGCAACGGTTGCGATACTGACAAGACTGGTTTGGGTTTTTTTTTCCCTACAATATTATTTTCCTGGGGGGAGGAAATGTGGTGTCGCCACATGTTTGTCATGTTAATCCTCATCGTCATTAGTATCCAACCACCTGTATATATGCATCGACATCATTGTAATAAAGGCTGTTCATCTTCTACACTACAACTGTGATCCGCAGTAATGTAATCCATGTGACCAATTAAAACTTTTCTTAAAAGTCTTGTATCTTAAAAGTCTTGTGTAAAAAAAGTGTCTTTCAGAGTGTTCATTCAGAGTGTTCATCATGTAATTCGATCACACATTGTGATATAAAATGATTATTAATTGCCAATGAAGGAAACAATATAAAAAAGCATAGAACCCTGCATTGGAAGAACTGAAAAGACAATTGACATTGTGCTGCCGGTTGCAGTGTCATAAGTGTGTGGATGTCTGTGCATTCCATTCGTTTCACATAGTCATAGAAGTGTTGATACTTCTTCAACGTTCCAAGCCTCTCAACAATAAATTTGCTTCAACAAATATGCTTTTAACAGCACAAAAATCATTTTTGGTAAAATGTCAGACTAGGACTCTTAGTACTGCATCCCACTAAAGGCATTGATGGGCATTTGATGAGCATTTTTGATACTCTTTTGTCACTTTTTGTCTGGAGCCCAAGTTTGTGTACTTAAGTACTTGATGGGAAAGTACTTGGAAAAAAGTACTTTAAGCACGGTACAATGTACACGGTTTAAAATGTACTTCAAGTAAAGTACAAGTACACAGAAATGTACAAAGTACTACTTGAGTACTTGGTATACATCAAGTACTGCCCATCACTGCCCTATCACATGCCATGACTTCTAGTAGGCTGTCTGCATGCTTTTTATGATATGAGAACAACATTGTGAAGGTATCGCCAAGTTTGGAGACAAGCTAGAAGAATGTTTATGAACAGTAGCGTAGGCCCCCCTGTTGAATTCGTTCATGTACGACGACAGATGGTCTGCGCTCTGTTCGTTTTTGCACGCTGCTTTTTCTTCACAGGGGCGGCAGACGTCTGCTAAAGGTTCACCATTCCACAAAAGCAGTGCACAACCGACGATAAAGTAAAATAAAGCACTTCAAAGACGCTAGTGAAAACTAGTGAAAATTTCGCGTGCCTGACAATTGCAAAAGCGTATAAAAATAATGGGTGCTTTTACGAAATGATGAAAGTCCCCGGACGAAATGTCCCCGAAAATGTCCCCAGCTGACTGCGAAATGAAAGTTTAAATTTGAGTTCTTGTTACACTTGTTTTCATGCTGTCACGCGGAGATTGTTCGTCCTGGGCCGACTTCTCTCAAGGGGATTTATTTGCCTCCTTGTTCGATGGCATAATGTCTCGTAAAGATTGTGCATCCTGGGCAGACATCTCTCTCAAGGGAATTTAATCGTTTTGTTCGGCGGCATGCTACCCCGTGGAGAATGTCCGTCCTGGGCTGTTTCCACGGATTCAGTCGTGCCTTTGCGCGGCAGCATGCTGTGCGGTAGAGATAATTCGTCCTAGGCCAACTTCTCGGGCCACGGAGCAGCATTCCACCCAACTGGGAGGCTATGAAGCAAGGAAAAGGTAAGGAAGGCAATTAAATCCCCTTGAGAGAAGTCAGCTCAGTACGCGCAATCTCCAACGGGCAGCATGCCGCAGGGCAAGGTGGCAACGAGAGTCACTAAATAAGCGGCAACTTGAGGGACCGAAAGGTAGGTCTCCTGATAGAATACCTCCCGGGGGAATGCGACGAGGAGAGCGCGTTGTGGAAAATGGGACCCCATTTTTTCTGCTTCCACGCATGTCACTGCTAATCCTCAGGTCACTGCTCCAACCCGGTAAATCAACTGACGTCACGATGTCACAAATAGGAATTATCTATTTGTTCTCGAAAAAAGGAGAAGTGCATGAAAAAACCATTGAAGAATTTCTACGAGCTGTTGCCAGAACGATCCGCTTCTAGAACGGAACACGAGGTGGCGCGAGGCGTTTGCAGATGTAAATAATTGTAAATAGATATCTTGGTTAGCTCAATGTCACAGTCACAGCAACGGTCCTCACTTTTGAGATATGTCTCATTGCATGTATTCACAAAGCAGTACGCCACTAACAGGGAGGCAATTAATTCCTCTCCAAGAGAAGAGTGCCCAGGACGCAGAATATCTGGGAGATAGCTTGGCGCTGCCGAATAAAAAGGCAATTAAATCCCCTTGGGAGAACGGGCACTTGGGCAATTAAATCCCCTCGGCCCAGGACGCACAGTTTCCACGGGATAGCATGAAAAAGGACATTTATTGTCATGGAAGTTAGCAGCTGCTGTGCACAGGCAATTAAATCCCCTTGAGAGAAGTCGGCGCAATACGTACAATCTCCACGGGACAGTATGAAAACAAACATCTATTGTCATGTCAGTCATCATGTCATATTGTCACGGAAGCTAGCAACAACTGTGGAGCAGGAACTTTCATTTCGTAGTGAGGGAGGGCAGCAGGGGACAATTTGTCCGGGGACATTTCGTACGGGGACATTTTGTCCAGATCCCCGATCCCCTGTGACAATTTACCGATTTAGCCTTGAGTATCTAATCAAGTGATGTCATCAATTGTCAGACATGCGAGTCCTTTTGCTGGTACTCAGCATTTGATGAGCACCCTTCCTAGAAATATCTGACAAACCCGACAGTCTTATGAAGGGACCTGAGTTAGAGCCAGAGAGATCCTTAAGATTCACAGAGGAGATGACTTTGCCATACTTGGTTTCTACATGTGTACACCTTGCAGCACCGCAATAAGAATGGTGCAATTGCTTGGATATGTTCAAGGCGCTACGGAAACGGCTGCACAGAAAGTCTGTGATCATTAGAGCCCGGATGTTTAAGGCTTCGGTCCCACTCCTCTTGTGAAAACGATCATGTTTGCCAAGACATTGCGCCGCTCCTATTTGTCTGACGTTGGAAGTACTGATGTCGTAGGAAAGCATTTTTTCTATACAAATGTGCTACAGCGCCCTTTTGTTTATACATCGCTCAGCTGTTGTACTATAAAGCGAGGAACATGACCATATTCTCATTTTTTTCTCATCTTTGCCAAGGTTTTACGCGAAGAAAAAAGAAAATAGCGCTATGTAGGTTTTTTGCAGCGTTGTGTCCTGGGATACACAAAGTGTGCCACAGCCCCGTATTATTGATATTTGACGTAGGTAATTTATAAACACTGCTAAGACACCCTGAAAAATTGGATATTTGAACTTGTCATTTCGGATTGTTCTAGTGCTTGTTTGAAAGCACTAAAGAGAAACAATTATGCACAGAACAAATCCTGAAATTTTCACCGTAATCGGAGTGTATCAAGTCAAGCCCGAGTGCCTAAAAGCTACACACTCACCGCCCAGCGAAACCTAAACTGATGGGCTGTGGCAAGCCAGATTTACCGCGTAAGTTGGTAACAATGGTTTGTAAGTCCCAGCCTTCCCCGAGAGATGTCGCAGGCAAATACCTAAAGAAGACGTTTTCTGCTACAGCTGTTTCTGCACTTTTCGTTGTCTTCTGTTCTATTTTCTTATTTCCTGTCATGAACTTTCTGTGAATTATGCCGCTCATTTTCTTCATTCTTTTTTTAATGTAGTGTATTGGTTTCATTGAATTGAACTCTGGAACTTGCCGTCAGTCACTGTAACCGAGGCATAGCCTCCTATATACTATATAGGAGGCTATGACCGAGGCGTCAGTCTGCAAACTTTTTTCCTTCTCAGCCGTATTTATCTTCGTCGTGTTTTTTATTATTATTATTATTAGACAAAATGCGAATGGTAGATCCCAAAGCACGTAAACTCGCGAACTGAAAGTTCCTAAGCTCAATCCACATAGGTAACAGTGCGTTTTGTGCCTTTGGCTCTCCACAAAATCTGATGTGCAGTTTTGGTTTCGATAAAGAAAAGTTGGATTAGCTTGTCAATGTTATCAGCATATTTACTGGAATTAAGATGAATTAAATACGTAACAGCAGATTACGGCAAAGGTTCACACTAAGAAGACTGCCTACCGCATACATTTTACCGGCTTATATTTTGTAGTGGTAATCAGGGCGTGTTGCTCGCCCATCTCAGAATCACGATTGTTCTTATTCCTATCTTGTGTTTGTATGTTGTTCGTAAAAGGTCTCTATTCGATGTCCGCACCCTCTAAGTTAATCCGCGCATAGTTTGTCTAGGTGCAACCAACCCGATAACGTTCGTGGGTCTAGCCACTTAGATGGTTGCCATAATAAATTTCAGGGAGATAACATTTCATTATTAAAGATGAATGGCGAAGTTGCAAAATTTACGTGTACCTGAGAAGGCGCTTGCTTCATTTCTATTTTACTGGTCAGTCAAATCGGACGAAAAGCAAATAGGAGTGTCCTCTGTAGCATAACAAGGTTGTGCCTAGAATAAATAATTACCAGTTCTGACGAATGGTACTTACCTGAAGTTAGAGCAGGAATTATACGATATATAGGGAGACACTTACTATCAGGGTTTACAACTGCTTTTTCCCATTTTCCGTGCATCGGAGCTCAAGTTCAAAGCTACATGATTGAAATCTGGGATCCCAGATGGCGTTGCCACTCCCATCATATATAGGAGACTCTTTTCGGCTGTAGTTCGAGTCACGGGCTCCGCCTCTCGGCAAACGTCATATGTCACGTGAGAAAGTCGCTTCTGCCCGCGCGCCGGCCACTGGGGATTCTTCTTGCTGCGGAGAGATGGGGAATATGCACATGTGGACATGTGCTCGTAGTTTTATAAGGTAAATGTGTTTTACGCGTACTACTGCATAGCCTTGCTGGATAGGGATGACATGAGTTTGTGTAAAACCGACAGCGGTTCGCTACACTGAGTGCATTCAGGTGCATAGGGTTCTTCATCTCGAGCGAAACTGGGAAGTGTCTGAAGTTTCACCGCTACCCCACCTTCCCCCCCGTTTTTTTCCATTTGTGTAATAAATATACCCCCCCCGCTTCCCCGGGCCAAAGCCGTAATACACGGCATTGGCACTGCCCCGGCCAAAATAGGGAAGCCGATCGGCGACAGCGCTGGGTATCTGGCACTCAAAATAATTCATACGGCAAGGAAAGCTTTTGTTCGTTTGTTAAACCAAGCATATCATTCCAGATTGCAACAAGAAGAGTAACTCGTTCACTAGTCCTTTCTTCGCAGGCAAGATTGGGGGGGGGGATATATTTATTAGACGAAAGAAAAAAAGGGGGAGGAAACGCAAGATGGAGATTAGTGTTTGCCGAACGGAAACACAAGTGCCTGCTCCTGAACTTCGAAAAAGTTTGCGATCAACAACTACAAATCACAAGGGGACTGTTCTGAACTCCCTGAACTTTCGTCTTCTGCAGCATAATACAATTTAGACTAAATGCGACAGGTGTGAACAAGCAGTTGTGCCTGTGATGTGTGATTCAAATGTGTGCTCAAATCGCTGGAAACATAAAGTAAAAGAAAATAGCAAAAGAATAGACTGAGAGCAATATACATATGATTAATCTATTCCATTTAATGAAAGAGTTTCTCTGTATATCTCAAAATTCGGAAGCATGTACAACAACAACAATAAATGATAGAGAAGTTATGATGATATGGGATGTTTACCCCTGGTAGCCAAAGGACCCTACCCTACTTCACAGAGGTTGATATGAGAGGAAACACAAAGTTCGTACAAAAGTTCCACATAGCTATGATAATCTATACTATTTTGTGAAGTAAAATTAACGTGAAAATCACCGTGTATCGAATACATCATGCTGAATTCGAGAAGCCGTAATGGGTAACACGCGTCGGACAGCGGTACACAGGCAACGGCGTAAATAATATTGTATGACGCGTTTGGAAGTGCTGACTGTTTCAACGGAACATTTAACGGAATGTTTATCCTGTTCTCAGTCTGACGGGCTGCGTACATAGAACCGCTCATAATACATTTTTTGAAGTTAGAACTTCCAAAAAGCTTGAATAATTTGCCCTACTTGCGAACAGTTCTGCCGCCGGGCACATACCAATCTGACCTCCCCATCCCCGTCTTTGGTGTTCCCGCCATTCCCGCTCCATCCCTTGCTCTCTCTTTCCCTCCTCACGTGACATATGACGCACGCCATGAGGCTGAGCCTGTGTGACTCGAACTACAGCCGAAAAGAGTCTCCCTCATATATAGTGTCACTTCCTGAATCCCTACCCGTCTTTCCTCTAGCAGACTGAGGAGGAGATGGAGGTACATACGAGAGACAGTACGAGTGTGTGCACAACTACATTTATTGGCCATAGGAACGAGGTTGGTGAGACTGATGGCCTAAGGTCATACTCTGCCTCGACCTGTCAGGAGAGAAGAATACAAATGTATGAGTGAACCGGGTGTGTAAGGGTGGGACACATAACCACGGGAGGGCACACCTCATGATAGTAAGTGTCTCCCTATACATCGTATAATTCCTGCTCTAACTTCAGGTAAGTACCATTTGTCAGAACTGGTACTTATACTTTTGTATATGTCGCCACTTACTATCAGGGTTTACAACTGCTGGTTCAAAGCTGTGTGCACACCTGAGATAGCACCTGAACCCCGAAGCTAGTCCTTGAGCGAGCCTCACGCCTGTAGAAACGATTGAATGTGGTGTCAGAAGATCAGTCAGCAACTTTGAGTATCTCAGAGGCAGGAACCCCCTTTATAGTGCTTTGGATGTTGCTGCACCCCTAGTAGAGTGTGCTTGGAAGATGCGGGTGTCAATACCCGCAAGATTCAGGACCCGTTTTAGCCAATTTGCAATAGTATCGCGTGAGGTAGGCTTATACGGCTTCTGGGTTGTCAGAAGGAGCTGAGGACAGCTGTTCCGATGGGGGAGGGTGCGTGCTATATAAGATTGCAGGCAGAGCACAGGACAAAGAAGAGGTTCCTGTGGCAAGGCAGGAAAAAAAAAAGGAAGGTGCAGTCCCTGAGGGCCTGGATGTTTTCCGTAACCCATTGAGAGCTATATCCCAGTCCAAAGCTTGTCGTCTTATACTCTCTGTAGACAACAAACGTAGGTCTGCCGAGCGGCCAGCCGTAGCAAGGGCTAGGAGCATGGTGAATTTGTAAGTTAAAAGGCGTAAGGGGAGGGAGCTGTTTGAGCTGAGGGACGAGATGTAAGAAGTGACCACTTCCACAGGCCAAGTAGTGGTATATTTTGGATTAAAGACTCCCCTAAGCAGACGAGACACAGAAGGGTGCTCGCCTAAAGGATACCCTTCGCGGCTACCGACAATCTGGGACAGGGCGGACCGATAGCAGTTGATCGTTCTATAAGCTAGACGTTCGTTGAAGTGGAGATGGGCCAAAAAATTCAGGACTGCTGTTATAGGGGGAGAAAGGGAATCCATCGACCTTGTACTGCACCAGCTGTCCCACTTTCGCCAGCAAGAGCTGTAAACAAGCTTTGTGCCCCTACGCCATGATGCTGAGATGAGCTCGGCAACTTCTCCCGAAAGGCCTGGGTCTGTGAATGGTCGCTGGTCACTTTCCATACCGCCAGGCGAAGGCCCTGTTCCAACAGTGGATGAGCTATACCCTGGGAGTTCTGTAGAAGGTCTGGAAGTGGAGAAATTAGACAAGGCTGCTGGCATGAAAGACGCAGGAGGGACGGATACCATGGCTGAGAGGGCCAGATCGGGGTTACTAGGACGAGAGTGGATTGTGACTCGCACATTTTCTGAAGGCAACGGCTTATTAGGCTGAAGGGGGGAAAGCATAGAGACCTGGTCCCGACCAGGGCTGGCTGAAGGCGTCCACACCTGCTGACCCTAGATTCGGTTTCCAACTGAAGTAGTGTGGCACCTGGAAGTTCGATAGGTCTGCAAACAGGTCTACCAGAATTGGTCCCCACAGCTTCACGACTTTGCGGAATATTAAGGGATGCAGTCTCCAGCTGCTGCTGTCGAACCTGGAACGTGAGGCTCGGTCCGCCACCACATTCAGACTCCCTGGGATGTATTGCGCCTGCACTGTCAGGCCACGATTGAGACACCAAGACCATAGCTCGAGTGCTACCTGATTGAGGCGTGAGGAACGGGTGCTCCCCATCCGATTGATGGCTGCCACTGCTGCCCTGTTGTCTAGCTGGAGAGGGATCCGCCCTTGAGGTGGCGCTTTCACTAGAGCTTTGAGCCCCAAGAGGGCCGCTACCAGTTCCAACTCGTTTATGTGGAGGGGAGCCTGGTCGCTGGTCCATTGTTGGCCCACTACAGAACCCTCGGAGCTCGCCCCCAGCCCCTCAGGGAGCTGTCTGACTGAATATTCTGTACTACAGATTTCTCGCGCAATGGTCGAATGGGGCATGACAAGAGTTTCTTGCTCCACCACAGCAGGTCCTTGGTGGCCTCCACGGTAGTATATAGTCAGCTCAACTGGCCCACAACTCACACAGTGGCCTGGACGCCATTAATGAGCAATTAGAGAAATTTGGGACCCCCACAGTAATTAGGATAATTCAGGGAGTCATTACACTAATTGGGGAGCATCTAGGACGTGTCCAGACCACTGTGTGAGTTGTGGGCTAGTTGAGCTGATAAAAAAATAAAAAAATAGGTAGAAAATAAAATAAAAAGATAGAGATAGACTGGAGAGAAGGAGTTTAGTTGAAGACAGATGTCGCATCTTGAAGAAAGCGGTCCCGAACGGCCGCTGACCATCGCTGGGCAACGGAGCACAGAGGCAGGCTGCAAAGCATTACAGCTGTGACCACAAGTTCCGGACATCCTGTGACGTCATCATGGCATGTGAACAAATGATGAATGAACAAATGATCCCCCCACAACAGGAGCGCAGAACGATGCGACTGCTCTATCCGACAGCCAGGCAGAGAACTGACTCGTAATGGTTTTTTTCTCCTGTATAAAGCGCCGCAGCTGCAACCCCTAGCGGTTACTTTCTCAACTAATCTCACAACAAAATTACTAAGAATCACACCAGCGCTACTCCCGTTCCCAAGGCAGAAGAAGACAGAAAATGGCGGGGATGCCCGGACAACAGCAACCAGCACCCGACGTGCACTGGCATGAAAATCGCAAACAAAGTGGGAAGAAAGCTGGCAAAAGCATTAGTTACACAACAAGTCAGCTCACCACAGCAGGAGCGCAGCCCGATGCTACTGCTGTCCGCGACAGCCAGCGAGAAACTGACTGGGACGCTGCTCCGCGGCCGCTACGCATGCGCGCTCCTAGCGCCCTCTGGGGCGACCACCTCCGAGAGACTAAGAGAGAAGAGCATTCCTGCGCCCCCTGCTGGCCGTTCTCATTGGTCGTGACGTCATCCTATTGTCTCAGGACTACCCTGTTATTTTCCACTAATGCTCCTCTAGACAAGGTCAATCTGCAATGAAGCCACAGTATGACGTCATCATGCACCTGCGTGGCTCAAGAACGCGTGTGCTCTAGACAGGGGACCTATTATTTATTGAATCACTATCCCAAGATTATTTCCTTTATTCCTCTATAACGATTGAATAGGAAACTATTGCAGAAGAGCACCATGCATGAAAGCTGATCGTAGGAATTCCAAAGTCTTACTAAATGAGACTTGCAAAAGAACAAAATATGTAACTCACTATATGTAACACGTAACTCCATCAATGGCAAATAAGAGGACTAGGCACTCAACAAATCAACACAGAGTACGGGTAACCAGGAGCGCAGAACTCAATGCAGCACTATCGTCAAGACAACAATGTTCCTTGTAAAAAAAAAAAAGGTGGAAAAAGAAAGGTGGATTTTGTGACGAGCGGATTTCCAATGGGGGAATACAGTGAACGTGAAAAATGATGGTGAGTGTCTTTTCACTCTGTTCAAGTGTTTGTTTTCCTCTGTTGCCCAGCAGTCGTGCAATTTGTCCTGACGTGTTCTGACATGCCCCGATATGCATGCTTTCCTTTGTTGATGCTTTGTATTTTTTATTTTTTGACAAGGAACATTGTTGCCTTGACGATAGTGCTGCCCTAGGTTCTGCGCTCCTGGTTACCCGTACTCTGTGTTGATTTGTTGAGTGCCTAGTCCTCTTATTTGCCGTTGATGGAGTTACGTGTTAAGATATTTTGTTCTTTTGCAAGTCTCATTTAGTAAGACTTTGGAATTCCTACGATCAGCTTTCATGCATGGTGCTCTTCTGCAATAGTTTCCTATTCAATCGTTATAGAAGAATAAAGGAAATAATCTTGGGATAGTGATTCAATAAATAATAGGTCCCCTGTCTAGAGCACACGCGTTCTTGAGCCACGCAGGTACATGATGACGTCATACCGTGGCTTCATTGCAGATTGATCTTGTCTAGAGGAGCATTAGTGGAAAAAAACAGGGTAGCCCTGAGATAATAGGATGGCGTCACGACCAATGAGAACGGCCAGCAGGGGGCGCAGGAATGCTCTTCTCTCTTAGCCTCTCGGAGGTGGTCGCCCCAGAGGGCGCTAGGGGTGCGCATGCGTAGCGGCCGCGGAGCGGCGGCCCAGTCAGTTTCTTGCTGGCTGTCGCGGAGAGCAGTCACACCGGGCTGCGCTCCTGCTGTGGTGAGCTGATTTGTTGTGTAACTAATGCTTTCGCCAACTTTCTTCCTGCTTTGTTTGCGATTTTCGTGCCAGTGCACGTCGGGTAGTGATGGGCAAGTCAGTTCATTTTTGTGAACTAATTCATTTAGTTCAGTTCACTCCACTGAACTGCCTAAAAGAATAGTTCATTCGTTCACCTGTTCGCAATTAAACACAATCAAGTAATATAGTCCCAAACTTTAAAGTGTCTCGACCAAGAGAGATACAACAAAATGATCCTGCAATGCAGTTTTCCAAAGGTTCGAGAACATCAACATAGCAAACGTAATCTTTTAGGTCGCTTTTTTATTTTGCTTTAATTTTCTACGTATATTTTTAACGAGAAAAGTAATGCACAGATCAATATGCAAAGTGCCGTCGTCGTTCAATGTTACAATCGTGTATTTCTGATCACTTACGTCTGCTTGCTGCGAATTTGAGAACACAGAAGTGTGATAGAGTAACCGCAGTTTCAACTCATTTCATTCAAATGCATGAGAGAGCTAGAAGAAAAGTACAACGTAGCGTTGTGGAGGAAAAATTGGGAAGCTTGCAGTGTATTGCCGCAAAAATAGCGTGCCCGCTCCAGGGTGTGCCAGTCACACAAGCAGTCAGCCAGAAGTCAGAACATAACGGCGCCACTAGCAGTCCACAATTGCGAGAAGGAGCTCAGAGCGATCTCAGCGCAATCAGTTCTAAATGATTTACTCTTGTTCAGCGTTCGCCGTTCATATAGTTCACTTGCCCAGAGTACTTCAATCCATACGGCGTTCAAAGCCGCTCTGCTGGCTCTCCCTCCCCGTGGACGAGTAACAGTTCTGACAGGCGCTGCGAGTACTTCCAAACGACCCGCGGCATCGTTTAGTTCTTTAGTTCATCCAGTTCTCTTCCTTCACACCTTCACACAGTCCACTCGAAGCTCTCCCTCCCCGCGCTTTTTCTTAAGCGCATGCGCTGTGGACTAGCACCTTCTCTGACGGCCAACGGCAGACCCTGCGAGTGCTTCAAAACGTCCCGCGGCATCGTTTAGTTCTTCAGTTCATCCAGTTCTCTTCCTTCACACAGTCCACTCGAAGCTCTCCCTCCCCGCGCTTTTTCTTAAGCGCATGCGCTGTGGACTAGCACCTTCTCTGACGGCCAACGGCAGACCCTGCGAGTGCTTCAAAACGTCCCGCGGCATCGTTTAGTTCTTTAGTTCATCCAGTTCTCTTCCTTCACACCTTCACTAAGTCCACTTGAAGCTCTGCCTCGCCGCACCGCCCGCGCTCTTCCTTAAGCGCATGCGCTGTGGACGAGCAGCAGTTCTGACAGGCAACGGCAGGCTCTGCGAGTCCTTCAAAACGACTCGCGACGTCGTTTAGTTCTTTAGTTCATCCAGTTCTCTTCCTTCACACAGTCCACTTCAGCGCAGCGTCACAGCCACTCAAGGCCACAGCGTATGCGCCGTGGTCTCCCGCCCTTCTTCATGCGCGCACGTGCTTTGTTAGCTTTTCAAAACGTTCGTTAGATGGCGGAGATGTCACACTTGGAAGCGTATCAAAGCGTATGCGTTGTGGGTGTCGAGGCCCAATGAACTGAATTGAGGAACTAATGTTTTGGTTGTTGTTGAACTAGTTCGTTCAGTTCACCCGAATGACTAGTTCAGTTTGAAGGGTTCGTCCACGAACGACACATCACTAACGTCGGGTGCTGGTTGCTGTTGTCCCAAAGGAGCATTAGTGGAAAAAAACAGGGTAGCCCTGAGACAATAGGATGACGTCACGACCAATGAGAACGGCCAACAGGGGGCGCAGGAATGCTCTTCTCTCTTAGCCTCTCGGAGGTGGTCTCCCCAGAGGGCCATAGAAGCGCGCATGCGTAGCGGCCGCGGAGCAGCGTCCCAGTCAGTTTCTCGCTGGCTGTCGCGGAGAGCAGTCGCATCGGGCTGCGCTCCTGCTGTGGTGAGCTGATTTGTTGTTTAACTAATGCTTTCGCCAACTTTCTTCCCACTTTGTTTGCGATTTTCGTGCCAGTGCACGTCGGGTGCTGGTTGCTGTTGTCCGGGCATCCCCGCCATTTTCTGTCTTCTTCTGCCTTGGGAACGGGAGTAGCGCTGGTGTGATTCTTAATAATTTTGTTGTGAGATTAGTTGAGAAAGTAACCGCTAGGGGGTGCAGCTGCGGGGCTTTATACAGGAGAAAAAAAACCATTACGAGTCAGTTCTCTGCCTGGCTGTCGGATAGAGCAGTCGCATCGTTCTGCGCTCGTGTTGTGGTGGGATCATTTGTTGTGTAGCTAATTCTATTTTTCTTGTTAGCTATTGATGGTTTGCATACTCTTGCTTTCCCAGTCTCTGTATTACGAGTGTTTTTCTCCTTGCATGTCCAGAGCTGTCCTAACTTGCACAGACATGCCATGATGACGTCACAGCTGACGTCACAGGATGTCCGGAACTTGTGGTCACAGCTGTGATGCTTTGCAGCCTGCCTCTGTGCTCCGTTGCCCAGCGATGGTCAGCGGCCGTTCGGGACCGCTTTCTTCAAGATGCCCGACATCTGTCTTCAACTAAACTCCTTCTCTCCAGTCTATCTCTATCTTTTTATTTTATTTTCTACATATTTTTTATTTTTTATCAGCTCACCTAGCCCACAACTCACACAGTGGTCTGGACACGTCCTAGATGCTCCCCAATTAGTGTAATGACTCCCTGAATTATCCTAATTACTGTGGGGGGCCCAAATTTCTCTAATTGCTCATTAATGGCGTCCAGGCCACTGTGTGAGTTGTGGGCCAGTTGAGCTGACTATATACTACTCACGGTGAGCATAATTGTGCTCTCGTACGAACCCCGCTTCAAGGTCTGATGAAGCAGAGATTGGAGCGACCGGAGATGGAGAGGAGCTTCCAAGATTGCTAGGGATGTTGCACTCAATAGGCCAATGACTTTTGCTAAATGTCTCGCCCGCCTTGGGCCCTGAAGAAGGGCTTCGAGCTCCTAAATGATGGTCTGACCCTTGCCCAGGGGTAGGCCAAGTGTGGGTTCTGGGGAAGTTGAAACTTCGAACCCCAGAAAGAGTAGTTTCCGAGTTGGTACGTGGTGGGATTTGGATTGGTTCACGATGAAACCCAGGGCATGCAAGAAATCTACTACAAAGCTAGTTGTGGCAAGTAGATGACAAGGAGGCTGATGACCAAAATGTCGTCCAGGTAAATCACTAGCCGAACTCCGCGCGACCTCAGCTAAGCCACGACTGGTTTCATCAATTTGGTGAACACCCGTGGTGCAGACGTTAAGCCGAAAGGGAGCACATTCCATTGGTAGCAGGTCCCGTGATAGAGGAAGCAAAGCCATGGACGATCGGAACTGCTGATCGGAATGGACAGGTAAACGTCCTTGAGGTCTATTCGAACAAGAAAATCTCCCTGGAGGAGCAGTCCCCTTACAGTGTCCCAGCCCTCCATTTTGAAATGTTCGTGAGCAATGAAACGGTTTAGCTCTTTCAGGTTCAAGATGGGTCTCAACTGCAAATCTTTCTTAGGGACCAGAAAGAATGGGGACAGAAAACGTGCATCCTTCAAGGGGATGGCAGATATTGCTCCTTTCTGCTGTAGTTCCTGGATCACTCCCCCGGTGGCAACCGAGGGACACGGAACCTGAGAGTTGCTGTGGAGGGACTGATACGGCGGCCTCTGTGAGAACTCCAGATGGTACCCCCTTATTGTCTTGAGGACCCACGCGTCGCGAGATAGCTGAGCCCAAGCCTGAACACAATGACTGGTCCTGCCTGCCGTCAAGGGTGACTGAATTACAGGACTTACCTCTTGGGCCTGGTGGTGCCCTTCCCTGGAAGCCCCCCGGGAAAGGCCTCCCTGGAAAGCGTATGGGCTGGCGCCGAAAGGTAATGGGGCCGCCGCCTGCTGTTCTGGGACGTTTGGCTGCCGGTTCCTGCATCGGCTGGCGTGTGGGTTCCTGGCGGGCCTCTCTCAACACCCGGAACGTTTCATTCCGGGTGAGAAGTTGATCTAGGAAGCGGTGCCCAAACAGCTGCGACGTCCCCTCGTCCTCGGGTTGGGGGTCCTTAGACCCGAGGGAACGCAGGTCCGGAGCAATGCGCCCCAGGATGTTGTCCCGCCGTTCATTGCCTAGGCAGGTGAAGAGGCGGCCGAGGTGGGAGATGGTCGCCGCCAGGTGGTCAGCAATGACCCGTCTCTCCACTTGGCCGCTGGGGATATCATCCTGCGCCGTGGGTTCCTGGTCCGCACAACGCTCGAGGAGGGCCACAAGCGGACTGATTGATGAGACCACCGAGGCCTGTGCGTCTCGGAGGGCCTGGTCCCTCTGAGTGGCGCTGCTGTGGTCGGTGTCACCGTCCGGTGACAGGAGGGCCTTCCTGTCCCTTGGTGCCCCCCTCACCAGAGACTTCATTTCAGCATTTAATTCTGGTACCACCAGAAAAGGAAGTCTCTGGCGTGGGAAGTCTGAGAGGGCCTTCCGGCACCTCTCCTGTCGCCCCCTCAGAGCCCCAATGGGCCCTGACAAATTGTGCGATAGAAGGGGGCACCTCCCGAGGACCCACACCGGCTAGACCCGCCAACCAGTCCTCCTGGGGCGCCGTCTCTGGGGGGTCATGTTCTCCAGCCCTAGCGAGAATAGGACTGCTGGGGAGAGGGGGTCGTCATCACCACAACCATCCTGGATATCGACCTCCTCCATTGCGAGGGGAGGGAGCCGGTCCGCCAGCGTGGTAGTGGCTGCCAGCGATTCCACCATGGCCCGCAACTCTGACACCTCCTTGTTTGGGGTAGCCATGATCTGCGAGGAGAGGGTATTAAATAAGATTTATTGAGCCCACTATGAAGCCCGCCTGCTTAGGTAGACGACTGCGGACTTGCATCGTTGACCAGCCTATGTGGTGTGCTAACGAGCAGAATGCTTAACTAACTCGAGCAGGCAATCGTAAAAAGTCGTAAGCAGCGCTATTGTAGCCGATTGCATTCTTAAAGGTTGAGCAGGTAACGGCAGACTTACATGGCCGTCCAGCCTAAGTCGCACATAGCAAGACTCGCGGACTCAAACAGGTAGTTGCAGACTTGTATGGCCGTCCAGCCTAAGTCGCAAACAGCACTAGGCTATTGCAAGCGCAAAACGGGAAGCTGCAGACTTATATGGCCGTCCAGCCTAAGTCATAAGCAGCACTAGTGTAGGCTATTGCAAGCGCAGACAGGTAATTGCAGACTTATATGGCCGTCCAACCTAAGTCGTAAGCAGCACTAGTGTAGGCTATTGCAAGCGCAGACAGGTAATTGCAGACTTATATGGCCGTCCAGCCTAAGTCGCAAGCAGCACTAGGCTATTGCAAGCGCAAAACGGGAAACTGCAGACCTATATGGCCGTCCAGCCTAAGTCGTAAGCAGCACTAAGTGTAGGCTATTGCAAGCGCAGGCAGGTAATTGCAGACTTATATGGCCGTCCAGCCTAAGTCGCAAGCAGCACTAGGCTATTGCAAGCGCAAAACGGGAAACTGCAGACTTATATGGCCGTCCAGCCTAAGTCGTAAGCAGCACTAGTGTAGGCTATTGCAAGCGCAGACAGGTAATTGCAGACTTATATGGCCATCCAGCCTAAGTCGCAAGCAGCCCAGGCAAAAATCTGGACTGGTTCCAGAATGGTTCCATTTGAATTTGGACTGGTTCCATTTGAATGTGGTTGGTTCCGGAATGGTTCCAGTTGAATCTTGGTGGTCCCAGCTGGATTCGCAAGGCTGGTTCCACATTGGTGAAATCAGTGGTACCACTCTGGCCTCAAATGGTTCCAGAACTTACAGTGGGAGCCTCACAGGTACCATTTTGTTCCCACAATGAACCACTTTAGATTCCAAGCTGGGCAGCTTCCCCCTTTGAGATCCGTTAGGGGAAGAAGAGTCCACTCTTGCCATATACCCTTCTGTTTTGTTTTTGCTTTTTTAGCCATTATTTTGATGTATTTTAGCACGCGTATGATCTATATTTCTGGGTTTTTTATTCGTTTACGTCTTCGATAAAATATATGCTGTAACTTCAATTCGTGCTCATATTCTCATCTAAAGGCAAATGTCATAAAATGTACCAGCAAACTGCCAAAAGACACAATCCAAAGATGACACACTCAGCCAAATAATTAGAAGAACTAAAAACAAAGAGGTAATTGCACGGGCTGACCCAAAGCAGATGCAATAATTATGAGGGCGCTCCGGTGAGGCGGGAGGCTTTCAATTCAAATTCTAACGGCGGGCCGCGAGAGGGAGCAGAGAGAGCGCGTTAGTTGGAAGTTGGAACTTGAAGCGTCGTTGCGAGGTCGTTTTTTCTCTTCGGTTGCCGTGGCAGATATCGGGCATCGCCTGTGCACTATTTACGTGGTTTTAGTGCGTTTTCTAAGACAACGTGATGACAATGAGTCATGTGAAACATATTGGCGATATCTCGGAGAAGTTTCGACACTAGGAAGACACAGCGTCCGGAGAAGAACCGGACGATGAAACGCCAAACGGACTGCACAGAATGCTTCTTCCGATTTTAAGAGGTATAAGTGCTTACCGTGGTGCTTCGATTACTACTGATTATGTGTTTTATTTTAGGAGCTAGAGGAACCTGAGAAACATGGTTAAGACGAGTATAAACATTAGGATCGTTTGGTGAAGAGGAAAATGGTACATGCCGCGACCTACATGGACGGTGGTGTCATCTTTGAGAAAATACAGGTGTGAGGTGGTCAACAAAACGCCATGTTCCCTGTTGTCCGTGAGTGCATCGCAACTTCAACACAAGCACATGCCTCGTCTGAACGCAGTGAGTGATTACCCGTGTGCGACTTAGTACGTGAGAGATGTATCGATTATTTCTTTATCCTTAATGTATGCTCATAGCAGAATAAACAATATTTACTTCAACAGTATGTGCTTTTCTACGCATTACTTTCGGTCATGCATTTAGTGGTCCCATCTGCTAAGTGGTCGGATCCGAGACCACTTAGCAGAAGGGACCACTAGATAATTTCCATTGGTTCCACTACAAGTGGTACCACCGTGAAACTGGTTCCACTTTTAACTGGTCCCAGCCATTGAATGGTTCCACATTCCAAGTGGTTCCTGTGCGATAATCCACTTCGAAGTGGTCCCACTCCAGATTTTTGCCTGGGAGTACTAGTGTAGGCTATTGCAAGCACAAACAAAATAATTGTAGACTTATACGGCCGTCCAGCCAAGTTGCAAAAGGTGCAGCCCGCGTTTTCCAGAGCGAACCGAAAGTGGCGGGGACGCACGTCCCTCCAAAGTTATCTCTGTCCAACAGGTTATTTCAACGAGAAAGGTAACTTACCTGTACCGAGCAGGGGTAAAAAAGAAAAACTGAGAGACGCAAGATAATTAATCTAAGTAAGAAACAAAAAGAAACTGAAGCTAACGGAGGAACAAAGCGGCAAACTTGTCTCCGACGGACGTCAAAATAGGAAAGACGGGTAGGGATTAGGGAAGTGGCACTATATATGATGGGAGTGGCAGCGGCGTCTGGGATCCCAGATTTCAATCATTTAGCTTTGAACTTGAGCTCCGACGCACGGAAAATGGGAAAAAGCAGTTGTAAACCCTGATAATAAGTGGCGACATATACAGAAGTATAATCAATTTTGTACAAGAATCAGAAATCAGCTTCGTGCAGACTAGGACACGAACTATAGGCTAAATTTTCGTTTAGTTTCATCTCATTCTCATACACATTAGCAAAGCATGCTAAGAACAGTGCAACTTCCACTGGTGGTTGAATCCCGGAAAACACAATCTGGAGTTTCCTTCAGGTCCCTGGTTGACCTTGTGTATGGCAGAACGCGACAAGATGCGTCTTTTTGCCCCTGTGTATTGTTTGTGAATGTAACGTAGAGTAGTCATACTCAGGCTGGGGATCGTGGGCAGAGCCGTAGCGACGGGTGTGCGAGAGGGGTAGCCGCCCCAGCGCCCTCGGGGGCGTCGAATGGCAGGCCCTGGCAGGTTGGTTGGACAGGATAAAGCGGGAAGAAAGGAAATTTGAATTTACGATCTCGGCAGTGCAAATAAGCGTTTTAATTTCTTTGTTTACAGGGCTTCTGACAGCGGTTGGAGAAGGGGGTGGGGCGCTTCAGATTTACCCTGCCATCATGGGCGGATCCAGGGGGGCCCTGGGCCCCCCCCCCCCGAGACATACCTCTACCCCCATTTCCGGCATATTTTCCTGCCGCACGCTCAGTTTTACGCACACGCCGCACGGTAGCATTCCTCTACAGCTTGCTAAGCTTCGCAACATGTAGATCATAAATAAAGTTCTGGTGTGAAATGAAAGCGCAGCAGCTCGCCGTCTTACGTGGCGACCCCCCCCCCGTCTTCTCTCTTTTTTTTAGTGCCCCCCCCCCCCCCCCGAGGATCTTCCCTGGATCCGCCCCTGCCTGCCATGGCCGCAAACTTGCCTCGCTACGGCTCTGATCGTGGGGAAATTCCTCTTTGTGTCGTTTGCAGGGTGATTGCCCTGCTGATCGTCTAAAAAACCTTTGGGTACTGTAACCCTAAAAGAAGGCGTGCATACCCATACCAAGAGAGAAAACAGCTCAGATTAGGTAACGTTTGTTATGGAAGTCGTTTCCGTTGATATAGGGAAACCAATTGTGCATGGTTGCTACGAGTAAAAAATGATTGGATTCCTCAGCATCAGCACACCTAAGCAAAAGCCGAGCTAAGAGTATAGTACATTTGTAACATCATTCCTTTATTATATTATGCAGGGTGTTTCACCTAAGGCGATAAAAAATTCTAACTGGCTACGTACTCGCCGGAGGATTGTCAGACTTCCGGCAATTACCTTCTGGAAATTTTTGCCACCATTGAGGAATACTTCGGACAATTTTTAATTGCGGAAATTTTATTTCTTCAATTAAACTTTGAAAATTGCCAAGCGAACCTCACTTTTTTACAGAAATATGAAGTCATCCAGGGGATAACGACAGGCCCCCCAAAATTAGTTCAAACTCGGCTTTAGCCCCGCCTGCTTGATTGTCACAAAGAAAAGCCCGCGGTATTTGAGGGGAGAGGGGGAAGTGTTCCCGCCTTTCGTTTTACCTACACTGTTAAAACAGAACTTCGCCGCATAGCACGCTCCTAGCCAACCGTCATTCCGAATGATATCATTCTGTGCATTGATTTGTTGAAAATGAGAGGCGGCGCCTATCTGGGACAGATTATCTTGTCCCGGATAGGCGCCGCCCCCCTATTTTGAACAAATCATGACACAGAATGATATCATTCGGTATGATGGTTGGTCAGGAGCGTGCTATGTGGTGAAGTTCTGTTTTAATAGTGTAGAGTTTTACCTTCCTTTGCGCCGCGTTGACCTTGATGCTGGTGACAACCCGACATGAAGGCGGGGACACTTTCTCGTCTAGACTTATAGCGTCCTCGATAAACTTGCTCCGGAATTGCCCCGAAACTACAGTGGTGCGTGGCGCTCTACACTGGCGGTGCCCTGGGCGGAGGCATTATCGAACATGAAACTGCACTGCACTGGTGGATCTGATGGATACTAGCATGCGCCACCTAGAGATCTGTGCTCGTTGTGGCTAGTAGGCTGCGTGACCCGTAGCGAGAGGCACCTGGCGAGCGGCACCGATCGAATCCCATCGAATGCCATGCTGACGATGGCTGTCTGTTGCTACTTGCCCGGCTACACCTGGCTACTTGCCGCTTCCGCCTTCCTCCTGCTTCCTGCAATCGCGATGCTTCTTGGGATTGCACTCTGGCGCTCGGCCGATTTTCTCGGTGTGGGTTCGGGGCAACTCAGTGCTGCACTGAATGGGTGCATTCCTTTAATCGAGGACGTTCTTAGATTTCGCGGGTGTTGTTTCCAATGCAGCCCCCAATAGACGGATTATCTCCGATTAATAGAAGGATTACCCATTGTGTAGGGTACACCACTAGAGGGCGCTACGAGCGACGCCTCACCACTAGAGGCCGCTGCTGTCGCATTCCGCGGATGACGTCATTGCTCCTTCGGGGAGCATGGTGAGAGATAGCGGGAGGCATTGGATGGCGATGCGAAATAGAGCGCCCCCTTGTGCGAGGCTGTGGTGGCGCTGCGGGCGACAGGACAGACGCTCTCGGTGGCGGCTCTCCACGGCGTTGTTATGGTCTCGTGACCGCGATACGCGGCGTCGGCGGTAAAAGGGTTTTGGGTCCAGCGTTGTGTACGAGTATTTGAGCGAGTTTATATTAATCTCACTCCGTTTATTGTTCAACTGATGGTTGTTGTTTGAGAGCTCAATTGCTATACTGTGAGATTGGGGTGTACGGCACGCATACGGCATACGACAATATAAATAAATAAATATAAACAAAAGGACGTGCACGATAAATTACGCCATATTATTAAGGCTTCCCGTGTTGCTACACTTTGCATTATAAAGGCGCTTTCGCGAACCAGTCCGTTCACAAACAGCCGTGTGCATCCCGTCGTGTATATATTAGACTTGGATACTTTCCTTTTAATTGCCTAATAACGCTTTTGCGACTCCAGCGCGTATATTAGCAGGCTCCAGACTCGCGCAATATTATTTTGGTGATGGTGCATATGTTCAGACAAGAGCGGAGGAAAGTTGTTCACCACTATTTGCTTTATGTATTTGTTCACTTCAGTATATCATTCTCACATACTAGTTGAAATTTAATTAGCGATTAGTATTACTGCAGTATATGCAATTTAGCACACTACAGTGCTGTAAGATATATTGTAAGCACCTTGGCTGCAGAATCCCTGGGTGGATATCTGTAAAATTTTAGTGCCTTCTTTTCTGTGGTGGTCACTGTCACTAATAGGGATTCAGTTAAGTGTTGTGGCAATTCCAATGTAAACAGTCATCTGCTATATTGGAAAGTGAGTGATTATGGTCAAACAAGTCTCAATAAACATGATACCTGATACATTAATGACTCCTGGAGTACTGGTGTCGTGCCTGACGTATGGAAAGCGGCTCGAGTTATCCCAGTTTTGAAGCCAGGGAAGTCGCCAAGGGAACTGGCCCATTAGCCTCACAAGCTGCTTGGGCAAGGTAATGGAAAGGCTAATATTGGACCGCCTTGACTGGTTTCTGGAGTCCCGGACGCTCCTACACCCGGCGCAGGCAGGTTTCAGGAGAGCTCGTTGTACAATGGATTGTGTCTTGAATGTGGTAACCCACGTAGAACAGTCTAGATCGGATGGTCTACTAACCGTGGCAGCATTCCTTGACATTAAGCGAGCCTATGACACTACAAGCCACGGCCATGTACTGCATGAGCTTTTCTCCCTGAGCGTTACTGGGCGAGCTCTCAGGTGGATAGCCAACTATCTACGTGGTAGAACCGTCTTTGTGATGACTTCGGATGGTGAAACGTCTGATCACAGCACAACAGCAGGTGTCCCACAGGGCGGGGTCCTCAGCCCACTCCTCTTCAATGTCGTGATGGCTGCTCTACCAGCTCTCTTGCCACGGGGCGTCAACATCAGCTTGTATGCTGACGATATATGCATATGGACATCCGGCAAGCAGTGGCCAGCGCTACAGCGCCGCTTACAGTGTGCCCTTGATGTTGTAGCTGCTTTCCTGGAAAACAGAGGCATGGACCTCTCTCATGAGAAGACTGTTTTTTGGCCTTTTACTCGCCGTCATTTGAAGAACTTTCAGCTTCATATAGGTGGGAATGTCGTGCGGCGTGTTACACACCATAAGTTTCTTGGTGTGGTTCTTGGCCGCTGTCTGTCCTGGAGAGCGGAGGTTCGTTGTCTGAGAGGTAGAGCTGAGTCTCGACTGAGTGTCCTGCGATACCTCTGTGGTGCCCGCTGGGGGCTTTCTACAAGGGCATTGCTTGGTCTGCACCGGTCCCTCAACGAAGATGTGTTAACGTAGTGCATGCTATCCAAAGCAAGTTCTTCCACATCCCCCCCCCCATCTACACACACTCAGAAAACAAAATACAAAAAAACCTTTTTGTTGCTCATGTTACACCGGTGTGTTCATGACCCAATACTAGCTCAGATTTTGATTCAATATCAGGTGTTGCACACTAGATGTCCAGCATGTTGAATATGAAAGACGTGGAAATGTTTAGAAATTTCGAAAATACCTAGATGAGCATGACAAATGTGCAAGATGGAACAGCGGTTTGCAACTTGTTGACATGTGGTCTGCCTTTTTGTTGCTCATGTTACACCGGTGTGTTCATGACCCCATACTGGCTCAGATTTTGATTCGATATCAGGTGTTGCACACTAGATGTCCAGCATGTTGAATATGAAAGATGTGGAAATGTTCGAGAAATTTCGAAAATACCTAGATGAGCATGACAAATGTGCAAGATGGAACAGCGGTTTGCAACTTGTTGACATGTGGTCTGCCTTTTTGTTGCTCATGTTACACCGGTGTGTTCATGACCCCATACTGGCTCAGATTTTGATTCGATATCAGGTGTTGCACACTAGATGTCCAGCATGTTGAATATAAAAGACATGGAAATGTTTGAGAAATTTCGAAAATACCTAGATGAGCATGACAAATGTGTAAGATGGAACAGCGGTTTGCAACTTGTTGACATGTGGTCTGCCTTTTTGTTGCTCATGTTACACCGGTGTGTTCATGACCCCATACTGGCTCAGATTTTGATTCGATATCAGGTGTTGCACACTAGATGTCCAGCATGTTGAATATAAAAGAAATGGAAATGTTTGAGAAATTTCGAAAATACCAAGATGTACATGACCTACTGACATGACCGTTGCAACTGCAATAATCTTCATGCTTTCCTTATTGCAAATGTGTTTGACTGCACATATCTGCATTTGTGTAGTTAAATTATGTTACTAGAGGCAAACCCAATAACCTTTTTTTTTGTTTTTGTTTTCTGGGTGTTTGTAGATGGGGGGGATGTGAAAGAACTTGCTTTGAAAAGCATACACTACATTAACATTTCTTCATACCTTGTCATACTGACATTTAGGAATCACAGATGGTATTGTAGAAGGTATCATGTTTATTTTGACTTGTTTGACCATAATCACTCACTTTCCAATATAGCAGATGACTGTTTACATTGGAATTGCCACAACACTTAACTGAATCCCTATTAGTGACAGTGACCACCACAGAAAAGAAGGCACTAAAATTTTACAGATATCCACCCAGTGATTCTGCAGCCAAGGTGCTTGCAATATATCTTACAGCGCTGTAGTGTGCTAAATTGCATATACTGCAGTAATACTAATCGCTAATTAAATTTAAACTAGTATGTGAGAATGATATACTGAAGTGAATAAATACATAAAGCAAATAGGGGGGAACAACTTTCCTCCGCTCTTGTCTGAACATATGCACCATCACCAAAATAATATTGCGCGAGTCTGGAGCCTGCTAATATACGCGCTCGAGTCGCAAAAGCGTTATTAGGCAATTAAAAGGAAAGTATCCAAGTCTAATATATACACGACGGGATGCACACGGCTGTTTGTGAACGGACTGGTTCGCGAAAGCGCCTTTATAATGCAATGTGTAGCAACACGGGAAGCCTTAATAATGTGGCGTAATTTATCGTGCACGTCCTTTTGTTTATATTTATTTATTTATATTGTCGTATGCCGTATGCGTGCCGTACACCCCAATCTCACAGCATAGCAATTGAGCTCTCAAACAACAACCATCAGTTGAACAATAGACGGAGTGAGATTAATATAAACTCGCTCAAATACTCGTACACAACGCTGGACCCAAAACCCTTTTACCGCCGACGCCGCGTATCGCGGTCACGAGACCATAACAACGCCGTGGAGAGCCGCCACCGAGAGCGTCTGTCCTGTCGCCCGCAGCGCCACCACAGCCTTGCACAAGGGGGCGCTCTATTTCGCATCGCCATCCAATGCCTCCCGCTATCTCCCACCATGCTCCCCGAAGGAGCAATGACGTCATCCACGGAATGCGACAGCAGCGGCCCCTAGTGGTGAGGCGTCGCTTGTAGCGCCCTCTAGTGGTGTACCCTACACAATGGCTAATCCTTCTATTCATCGGAGATAATCCGTCTATTGGGGGCTGCATTGGAAACAACACCCGATTTCGCGTACGGTTCTCTGCGAAAATCAAGCAGGCGGGGCTGCAGCGTAATTTTTACTAATTCTTTTCGACTATTTCTGTTGCGATACTGTGCCCAGTCTTTGTTGGGTCTGCGGTTATCCGTGTAGGACATCATATCGTTGTAAAAAAAAGTAAGTAAGGTTCGCTTGGCAATTTTCAAAGTTCAATTGAAAAAAAAATCCCGCAATTAAAAATTGTCCAAAGCCTTCTGTATTCCGGTCTTTCGCATTGCATGATCTCGAAAAGCTTCCGTGAAACGTTCCTTCCATCTCCAACGTCCTTGACTCTTGCAAGTGAACATGTACGCGTCCTTACATATGTGGCTCCCCAGATAGTAGTTCTTCTTATGAAGCCACAAAAACGTGGTAGTTAGTAGTTAGTTAGTTAAATAACTTAGTAAAATTAAAATAGAAACATGGTATTTCTGTAACCATGTCAACTGTTTTACATGGAATATCGTATCACCAAAAATGCAACAATGCAATTCACCTTCCTGAAGTTGTACAAGTTGATGCATAACTTTCCCATCAAGACAAGAAGAAAAGAAAAAAAAGGGTGCCGCGGAAAATGTGTGATCAACGGCATTTAGACACGACTGAGCTACGGCACACGAGGACAGTACGGAAAGGACGTACAGGCACCACACCGCCCTTTTCCGTATTGTCCTCGTCTGCCGTAGCTCCGTCGCGTCTGAAATGTCATACCAACCCCACACTGCGCTGTTAGTCAACGACATTTGTTTGTGTGATATACACTAAGACAACTACGTGGGGGCTTGAGTGTCTGCCCCACTGCCCTTCGGGACTATCCTTGACTTTGCTGACCAAGAGCGAGGGAGGCTAAATACACCAATGAATGACCAATGAACATCGTGGAGCTTGGCTAAAATTAGTGTCTGCCATATGTCGTACAGTATTTATCTCTTTTACTAGGACCCTAATTTTGCGGCGTGTCGGCGAAGACTGGATTTCGACCTCGTCTCCCTTCAATATAAAGCTTGCATGCGAACACAGGGAGTTATTTGTCCTCCCCGAGCTGCGTTTCGCAAGCCGTCATCATTTTATGTAGGTGCATTCTGTCCCTATGATCTTATTATCGTTGCCAAATCTTGTGATCTCGGTTTACAAGTGGTTCTTTGCTCCTTCCCATTCGTCCGCGCACACACACGCAAACACACACAAAAGTAATCATGCGTTTGTCGAACAGCAACATCACTGTTTCTTCTTAATTATTGTCATTTTTTTTAGCATAGTTTATGTTTTGTGTTTCTTTTGCGTGATATTTCTGGCTGCTTCTATGTTGCAATTTGCGACAATATGTCTGATGCGCTATGTTCACCTATACTAAGGCCGCTGTGGTCGTTGTTTAGCACTAATAAAACATTATTATCATTACATATCCAGTTTAAAACAAAAACACGCCTTATTTATATCCTGAAACAATCTTGATTGACTGATTGATTTTTATTACTATGACTGTGCATCAAATGCAGGCACAAAGGGCTAAAAGGGAATCCCCCGACTTGAGCGATGCAAGATTGGGAATAATTTGACTAAGGAACTTATCCTCACAGTGCATCATCACGTTAACGGATTATGCATAAGAAAGAAACGAGAACGTTTTTTTCCGCTATCTTCTAATGTATATTCCAATTTGTTGTTGACTGTATTATTGTGAATTGTTCAGTGCGAGATTTCCGTCCTCATAGCGCAGGTACTGGACGTAGCTAGTCTCTGATGTGTAGTCTATAATTGGTAGTCCCTTGCGGATAAATAAGCACTTAACTTCACGTAAATACGGGCCGCGAATACTACACGCTTGTCTGCGCTACACACTGTGTCACACATTATGCATAGACACATAATGTTCCACGTGCAAAAGGCTTCCCCATCGCATACATTTTACGTGACAAACCACTTCCACACAAGTAGTCTCACGGGTTAATGTGTCCAAAGCCACAAAGCCGATATATAAAATTCGGGAAAACACCCGTATACGCAATCCCAAAATTGGCGGTCACCCTCCCGCCGGCGCACTCCGTCACTATACTCAGCCGCTATGCGGGAAGCGGCCATACAGGATGTGAATTCAATGGGAGACAGTGTTTATGCCAATTAACAGCAAAACAGAATAAAATTTTTAGAGAAGAACACCATGTAAAGAACCCCTGGAGACATGAAAGGCGCCAGCAGAATATAAGCCTAGTGCACCATGGCCAAATGAATTTTAATGCATTGCGCCTATGGGGATTCCGTGGATTTTTGCACAGCGCCCATGTTTAGACTACGATTTTTCGACAAAGGCAGTCAAATTTTGGAAATGTCATCGCCTATTTTCGTTCAGTACGTCCTCCAGGCCACATACCAACCACGGCACGATGTGTGAGTGTTAATCCTGATGCACCCAGGGCCTTCAAAGTTACGACTCAGACAGGGTTCCCCTCCGAGGCGCTCGACAGACTAAGTCCCAGTATTATCGTAATACGCTTGCGCTGAGACTGTACGGACGGTCTGAAGGAGCTCGAAACGAGAACGGTCATTTTTTCCAGAACTCGAAGTGGCTGACAGAACAGACCACTTTATTTTCAGTGAGCAATATACAAAGGATACCGTTTTGTATTTTATATCGGTTTTATATTAAACTATACAACTTGATAAAACTGTCCATTTCGAGTGCCGCTTTGGAAGTGATTTTGTCAAACGCGACCTTTCAGGGTGCAACAGGAGAACAAGGTACAGGGTTCAAACCCCGTGATCTTACTTTCACATATACATATTACATAATCAGCTTAGGATAACTTTATTATCATCGTTATATGAAAGGATATTAAGCCCCGAACTTCATGAAATTCGCAATTTGGCCGTTTTGGAAGCGATTTTTTCAAACGCGACCTCTCAGGGAGCAACAGGGGAAGATACCGGCTTCAAAACCCGTGGTCTTACGTTCACATATACATACTACAAAATCAGCTTAGGACAACTTTAATATTATTGTTATATCCAATGATATTAAAGGGACCGAAAAGTGAAAAATAACCCCCATATTTTTTACCACTGTCGTGCACAACATCGTTGTTTGGTAAGACACAGAAAGCATTACTTCTCAATTCGGCATATTTTTTACGTATAAATATTTTGAAGATTGCCGGAACATGGACGGTGCTGCCAGCAAACGGCGAAAAAGAGCAACTTGGGTTTCAGGTCCAGGGCTCCCAGGATTGGTCAACCCTTACCACGTGTGAGCTAATTTTGTAGAGAACGAAGCTGGCGCACATTATCTTACAGCTAAACACTATTTTAAAAATGACGCTCACTTCCATAGCTTTTACGTTAATAAAGCATTCAGCTACTTCGCCGCTACGAGCTACGATCCGCCGCGCCATCTGCAAGGTCGTCTGTGTTATCGCGTTTATTGTTTACGTCGTGGGCGGTCGTGTTGGTCGCGCGAAGAGAAGTGAATGACATGTTCGTGGTTGTTGTGTCAACTATTCGAGAGTCCTACATATGAGTGGTGTGGTTTTGGTGTTCGGGGATGCAAAAATCATGTTCGTTCACCATCGACGGCAGGCGTTTCTCCCACAAGATTCAACAGGAGAGTGCGCGAAAACGAATGTGGTTCAAAGCACTCGGTTATTAGATGTAGCAGTCGTGTGGTATGTGCTGAGCTCATTTTGCTGCCGATGACTACGAAGACGCCGTAGAAGGCGAATTGCGAAGATGTCCGAAGCACACTGATGCTCAGTACCCAGTGATTTTGCTTCACCGAGGTGACGAGTTCAACACAACGTCTTAGGTATGTACAGGCGTCACACACGTATAAGTTATAATATAGCGACGACGTATTCCATTTAACTTATGTTATCCTTCTTGTCCCGTACTCAACTTTGTCAACATCAACAAATTTAATTTTAGGGGCCTTCCAGTGTTGAAGTGGCGCAAGACTGCTTCGTATGTGTGATCCAGGCACTCAAGTTGACATGACAGAAATAACTGAAAGCAGGTATGCAAAGTCCACAGATGGAAGCACTAGATTTGTTACGTGTTGCAGACTTTGTGACATTTTTTTTTTTTAGTCTTTGGACAGGTGCAGAACATTAGTATGACGTCAACAAGAGGAGAAGAAACCGTTGAGAACTACTAGCATGTTTGAAGGGTACGATAATAGTTCCTGTTGAGATAGAGTTATGACTTTATGACTAAGGAACACTAATTAATTTTCTAGAGATGCACCCTCTACACTTGAATACCCAGTGCAACAGCAAACGTTCATTGTCTTTGAAGCCGCAACTACTGGAATTGTTCAATGTGTGTCAGAGCTGCAGTGAGCCATGCAAGGTTACCACATCATATTGGTCCCAAAATTTGCAGAGTTCCCCTATCTCGGACGCAGCTGTCATTTCTCTTTATTGCTCTTCCGATCCTACCTTCTCACAAATGAATATGGTTCACCATACACTGCATGGGCCTTTCTCTGCTCATGCTTTCGGTTTCTTATTCTGTTGAATAAATCTTCACTTGAGTTTGCAGCCATTATGCTGTCTACTGTGTTTGCCCCTCATCTATATTGATGTGCTGTAACGGTATAGCACATCAACAACCCAACAACCTTCCAAACAACCTTGCCTAGTCCTACTTTTGGGTGGAAACTACACGATGTGGTAACATCCACATATATAAAGTTTTAGTCGACGGAGATTTGCTGTTTTTGTACAACCTTCATTGTACATTTCTTTTGTCTCACTTAGCATGCCTGAAGAAATGTTCTGATCTTCATCAAGATGACAGGTCATTGCTTGATCTGCAGCATCATTTTTCCTGTAATCTTTTCACCAATAGAGAATACAGAAGTGAACAAATGGTAAAATATAACTAGCTTGTTAAATTCAAAAGGGAAAGACAAAACTGTTTATACTTCTCTTGTTTATTTTGTTGTAGGTTTTACAACTGTACGTTCAAGTACGTCAAAACATCACAGGGCAGGAAGTCCTACTCGATATCCTAAATCCCTGGACAATAAAAAAGAAAAATATAGTTTGAATTGGGACAAAACGTTGCTTCTGCTCTTATATTATATTTCAATCAAATGTTACGATGCATTTGTAGTGTACGCTGAAGCCAGTTTCAATTTGCAGGGCTGTCAAAAGTACTTTACAAAAGTACATCTCAATTACAGTAACAGAGAACTTATGCAATAAATTATTTAGCCATTTTGGAGTACTATGCACACCAATGGTGCATTGTTAACTTTGAACCCAGATCAAGGGTTAATAATAGTTGAAGTCAGCCCTCAAGTCCTTCTTTACAAATGTTAGTTGGCGACGTGATAATGAATCAGTTACAAGTACTCCGTTTAGCAAAGCAGAGTTAATTAAGTGTTAAATCCCAATCTTGGTTAAATTATTAGTTGACATTTGGAAACGTGGTCACTAAGAAGTATACTAAAAGGTTATGAACACAATTCAGCTGAATGACACTGATGAAAATTGTCTTTCTTACTCCTCACATATACAAGTGAGACATGAGTATAACCTACAAATACATCTATGCCCACAGGTTACTAAACCCTCCAGGTACAAACTAGTAATTATAATATGCTGTGACAGCAAAGAAAAAGCAATGAGAAAAACTTGCAGCAAACAAGAAATGAAAATGTGCTGACAACATTTCTACAGGTCAGCGCACTGATGGGAAAGCATCCCTAATATCATGCATGACGCAGATCGAGATTTTCTGTTGTATTTTCACGGAGCACCCCATATCCTTGTGAATCACCAACGGGTGGTAAAACTGAAATTCCTGCAGAAATAAGGGTTTTCCGTCCAGTTTGCCTTTCAAGTAGCGCGTAAAGACCACATGGCGCTGCCGTGTACGTTGCCATGCTCTTCGGTTTCTCGGATGTATGTAAAAGACACTGGCCGCACTTCGGTTTCAAGGCACAGCATTTCGAAATATTCGTTAGTTCTCATGCAATCGTCTGTCTGCTTTTCACACGCATTCTCTACCTCTCGGCAGCAAAAACCGTAGTATCCGTCGGTTTGCATTTCACACATGAACACCTGCACGACGAAAAAACAGCGCTTGTTTCGGCTTACATAAGTGCTTCTCCCTGATACATGGAAATTTCACAAAGCAGTCCATGTTCACGGCACGGTGAGCTACTCCTGAGGACGAATGTGACTCCGATTAATCTATGGACGAGGAATCTTCTGCTGCGAAGAACACACTTTCCACCACGCTAACGCACGAACAACAGTTCTGTGTGAGTGACAGTTCTCGAATGCGGAATTCCAGCGCACTTATTCCAAGAGGCTCGACATTCTCGACGTAGAAAGAGGTCACAAATGCCCACTGCCATTTTCGTTTTCGCCGGATTAGCGCCCGGAAGCCCGGAAGTGCGCGTATTACATGCGTCCTCGACAGATCGCGCGGGGTCATGCCATTGTTGACAGACTGCTCGGTTTCCTACTAGGTCCCTGGACATGCGATTATGGAAAATTCGATTACAGAAAAACTACAGCGATTTCAGCGGAGTTCTTTGACATTTGAGCTTTTGAAGGTTCAAGCTTTTCGCTGAACATAAAGTTTCGATAGGTTTATATTCACTTTTCGGTCCCTTTAAGCCCCGAAGGTGATGAAATTGGCCACTTGGCCATTTCAATGCCGTTTTGGAAGCGATTTTGTCAAACGCGACCTCTCAGGGTGCAACAGGGGAAGAAGATACCGGGTTTAAACCCCGTGATCTTGCTTTCGCATATACATACTGCAAAATCAGCTTAGGACATGTTTAATATTATTTTTATATCAAATGATATTAAGCCCCAAAGTTGACGAAATTGGCCACTTCGAGTGGCGTTTTGGAAGCGATTTTGTCAAACGCGACCTCTCAGGGTGCAACAGGAGAACAAGATACGGGGTTCGAACCCTGTGATCTTACTTTCAGATAGACACACTACAAAATTAACTTAATACGTCCTTAATAATATTTTTATATCAAATGATATTAAGCCCCGAAGTTGACCAAATTGGTCATTTGGCCATTTTGAGTGCCGGTTTGTAAGCGATTTTGTCAAACGCGACTTCTCAGGGTGCAACAGGAGAACAAGATGTGGGGTTTAAACCCCGTGATCTTACTTTCACATATACATACAATAAAATCAGCTTAGGACATCTTTAATATTATTTTTATATCGAATGATATTAAGCCCCAAAGTTGACGAAATTGCCCACTTGATCATTTCGAGTGCCGTTTTGGAAGCGATTTTGTCAAACGCGACCTCTCAGGGTGCAACAGGAGAACAAGATACGGGGTTCAAACCCCGTGATCTTACTTTCAGATATACATACTATAAAATTAACTTAGGACATCCTTAATATTATTTTTATATCAAATCATATTAAGCCTCGAAGTTGACAAAATTGCCAATTTGGCCATTTCCAGTGCCGGTTTGGAAGCGATTTTGCCAAACGCGACCTCTCTGGGTGCAACAGGGGAACAACGTACGGGGTTTAAACACTGTGATCTTACTTTCACATATACATCTTACAAAATTAGTTCAGGACATTTTTAATATTACTGTTATACCCAATGATATTAAGGCCCGAAAGTGATGAAATTGGCCACTTGGCCATTTCGATGCCGTTTTGGAAGCGATTTTATCAAACGCGACCTCTTAGGGTGCAATAGGGGAACAAGATACGGGGTTTAAACCCCGTGATCTTACTTTCACATATACATACTACAAAATCAGCTTAGGACATCTTTTGTTTTTATATCAAATGATATTAAGCCCCAAAGTTGACGAAATTGGCCACTTGATCATTTCGAGTGCCGTTTTGAAAGCGATTTTGTCAAACGCGACCTCTCAGGGTGCAACAGAAGAACAAGATACGGGGTTCAAACCCCGTAATCTTACTTCCAGATATACATACTACAAAATTAACTAAGGACATCCTTAATATTATTTTTATATCAAATGATATTAAGCCCGGAAGTTGACTAAATTGGCCATTTGGCCATTTCGAGTGCCGGTTTGGAAGCGATTTTGTCAAACGCGACCTCTCAGGGTGCAATAGGGGAACAAGATACGGGGTTTAAACCCCGTGATCTTACTTTCACATATACATACTACAAAATCAGCTTAGGACGCTTTTTGCTTAACGAGGGTCGTTTTGGAAGCAGTTTCTTCAAACGCGACATCTACATGTATGCCCTGGCACCAGGATTAAAGGGGCATCGCACGTTTTAAAGGACTCGATCTGCTGCCGAACGTTGCGGTAGCCTCTGTTACAATCTCAGTACAAGCCGTTCATAGTATGTTTTTGGCACCATGATACATATTATTTGAGTCATTGTAAAGGGCCTTGCTGCCGCCTTTTCCAAATTTTGCGGTGGTTTCCGATGTAATCACAGGAGAGGGGCATAACATAAGCCGTGGCGTCTTTATATGTGTGTGAAATGTCTGCCACTATGATTAAAGGGGTTTTCGTCCGTTTTAAAAGGCTATGCTGTAGCCTTTTATGGAGTTTGCGGTCGCATCCGTTTTAATTCCAGTGACTTTGGAACTATGATACAAGTACGGTATCGACCGTTTTAAAGGACTCTGCTGCCGCATTTTCAGTATTTTGCGGTAGTCTCTGTTACAATCCCAGTAGAAGGGCATAGCACAAGCCATTGATGACATGTCATTGGCAGCATGATCCAAGGGGTCTCGCCCGTTCTGAAGGACTATGCTGCATCCTTTTCCGATATTTGCGGTCGCCTGTGTTATGATCTCGGTAGAATGACATAGTATAAGTTGATAATATGTCTTTGGCAGCATGACACAAGGGGTTTTGCTCGTTTAAGAGGGCTCTGCTACCATGTTTTCCGAATTTGGCGATCGCCTGTGTTATAACTCCAGCAGAATAGCATTGCACAAGCCACTGATAACTTTCTTTCTTTCGCTCCATGTTACAGGGAGTATCGCCCGTTTTAAAAGGCCTTGCTGCCGCCGTATGCAAATTTTGCGGTCCCCTCTTGCGCAATTCCAGTAGAAAGGCATATCATAAGCCGTCATGAATATGCCTTTGGTACCACGATACAAGGGGTTTCGTACGTTTTAAAGGACTCTGCTGAGCATCATAAGCCGTTGGTAATATCTGTTTGGAACCATGATTGGAGGTTTCGCCCGTTCTAAAGGGCTCTGCTACGGTCTTTTACGGATTTTGCGGTCGCCTGCGTTACAATCCCATTGGGAAGGGCAATAGCATAAGCCGTCTGGAATATGCCTTTGGCACCATGATACAAAGGGTTTTGCCCGTTTTAGAGGGCTCTGCCGGCGCCTTTTCCAAATTTTGTGGTCACTACTGTTAAAATCCCAGTACAAGGGCCTAGTATAAGTCGTTGATAATGGCTTCGCTATGCAGAATACACCAGTGACGCTTTGTGGTGTATTCCTTGGTTGCCCCTGCCATCATCGGAGTTGCAGAAAGGTTACTTTTAGTAGTAAGTACTGACCACGCTTATCCGGAAACGCTACAAGGCTTCTGGACGCCATTAATTAGCAATTAGAGCTAATTGGGACCCCCCACATTAATCAGCATCATCCAATGAGTCATCACACTAATTGGGGAGCGTCTAACTAGTGTCCAGACCACCCTGTGCGTTTCCGGATAAACGTGGTCATAAAAAATAAAAAAATAGATAGAGATAGAGTGGAGAGAAGGAGTTTAGTTGAAGATCAACGACGCCATCTTGAAGGAAGCGGCCCGGAAAGGCCGCTGACCATCGCCGGGCGACGGAGCACAGAGGCAGGTTGCAAAGCATCCCAGCTATGACCACAAGTTCCGGACATCCTGTGACGTCAGCTGTGACGTCATCATGGCATGTCTGGGCAAGTTAGGACAGCTCTGGACATGCAAGGAGAAAAACACTCGTAATACAGAGGCTGGGAAAGCAAGAGTATGCAAACCATCATTAGCTAACAAGAAAAAACAATTAGTTACACAACAAATGAGCCCACCAGAACAGGAGCGCAGAACCATGCGACTGCTCCATCCGAGAGGCAGGCAGAAACTGACTCGTAATGCTTTTTTGTCCTGTATAAAGCCCCGCAGCTGCACCCCCTAGCGGTTACTTTCTCAACTAATCTCACAACAAAATTATTAAGAATCACGCCAGCGCTACTCCCGGTCCCAAGGCAGAAGATGATAGAAAATGGCGGGAACGCCCGGACAACAGCAACCAGCACTGGCACGAAAATCGCAAACAAAGCGGGAACAAAGTTGACGAAAGCATTAGTTACGCAACAAATCACCTCACCACAGCAGGAGCGCAGACCGATGCGACTGCTCTCGTCGACAGCCAGGGATCAAGTGACGACGGAGCGAACGACCGCACGTCTTTTCCCAACGAGAGCCAGAGGTGGACTGACGTAAGCGCCACTCTACGGGTGCTACGCATGCTCGCGCTCGTAGCGCCCTCTGCGCGCTCCTACCGTCACCTGCGAGAGGCTAAGAGAGAAGAGCATTCCTGCGCCCCCTGCTGGCCGTTCTCATTGGTCGTGAGGCTAAGTGAGAAGAGCATTCCTGCGCCCCCTGCTGGCAGTTCTCATTGGTCCAGACATCATCCTATTGTCTCAGGGCTACACTGTTTTTTTTTTCCACTAATGCTCCTTTGGTCAATCTGCAGTGAAGCCACGGTATGACGTCATCATGCACCTGCGTGGCTCAAGGACGCGTGCGCTCTAGACAGGGGACCTATTATTTATTGAATCACTATCCCAAGATTATTTCCTTTATTCTTCTATAACGATTGCATAGGAAACTATTGCAGAAGAGCACCATGCATGAAAACTGATCGTAGGAATTCCAAAGTCTTACTAAATGAGACTTGCAAAAGAACAAAACATCCTAACATGTAACTCCATCAATGGCTAATAAGAGGACTAGGCACTCAACAAATCAACGCGCGCAGAACTCGGGGCAGCACTATCGTCAAGACGACAATGTTCCTTGTCAAAAAAGAAAAAAATACTAAGCGTCAACAAAGGAAAGCATGCATATCGGGGCATATCAGGACAAATTCGTACGACTGCTGGGCAACAGAGGAAAACAAACACTTGAACAGAGTGAAAAAGGCACTCACCATCATTTTTCCCGTTCACAGCATTCCCTCATTGTAAATCCGCTCGTCACAAAATCCACCTGCATCGTCGAACACCATTCACCAGTGACGAACCACACATCCGCACCCCATCAGAGGCAGACAGAACCCCACCTAAGCTACGCTCTTCCACTGACGGCCAACGCCAGGAGCAGAATTTGCGTGTCGAGACCCGTCAGTGTCCAAGAGAGAAGTGAATCCTTGCGCCCCCTGCAGGCCGTTCTCATTGGTCGTAACGGCATCCTATTGTCTCAGGGCTACACAGTTTTTTTCCACTAATGCTCCTCTAGACAAGGTCAACCTGAAACAATAGTCTCTCGGTATGCGGTCATCATGCAGGTGCGTGGCTCAAGGACGCGTACGCTCTAGACAGGGGACATATTATTTATTGAATCACTATCCCAAGATTATTTCCTTTATTCTACTATAATGATTGCGTGGGGAATTATTGCAGAAAAACACCATAGACAAGAGGAGATTGTAGCATTTCATTCCCAAAGTCTTACTGTACAGGGAAAAAAAATGGTTCAGCAAGACATAAAGTCACACACCTGTCCCCCTCGCGGTTACTCTCCGAACTAAATGAATCGCAAAATTATTAAGAATAGCTCTACTCCCATTCAAGGCAGCACTATCGTCAAGAATATGTCTTGTACAAAAAGAAAAAAACTACATGCAGAAGGAAAGCATGTCAGAACAAGCCCAGGCATGTCAGCACATGTTTGTCAGACAAGGGGGGAAAAAGCGAAAAGAAACAAAGAAGGAAACCAGCATCAAACTATTTCTTCTTATTCAAAAACAGTGCTCATCATAAATCTGCCCAGGACAATACACACCATTTTTCTATTGCCACACTTTTTTCCAGTAAGGGTCAATGCATTGCTACAGACTGCGTGACGTCATCACATCCTGTCCGAAGAAGAAGACACCGGCAAAGACTCCTATTATTTATTGAATCGCAAGATTATTTCCTTTGTCCTACTCTTAATGACATTGATTCTCTCATTAAAATTCAACAAAAAAGCACCCTGCATATTAACGATTTTCACCCCAAAGGCTCATCATGGTCATTAGAATTACAGTAAACTACCACTGCTCTTTAAAATAATAAGTGAGTCCACTCCACATCACCTCCAGGCCCACCCGAGAGCCAGGCAGATAATTGAATAATGATGCTTTGTTCCTCCTGAATAAAGTCACACACCTGTCCCCCTCGCGGTTATACTCTCTGAACTAAATGAATCGCAAAAGTATTAAGAATAGCACTATTCCCATTCAAGGCAGCACTATCGTCAAGAATGTTTCTCTTCAAAAAGGAAAAATCTACATCTAGAAGGAAAGCATGTCAGAACAAGCCCAGGCATGTCAGCGCATGTTTGTCAGACAACAAGGGGGAAAAAGCGAAAAGAAACAAAGAAGGAAACCAGCATCAAACTATTTCCAAGCACACGCACTCCTCTTGTTCAAAAACAGTGCACATCATAAATCCGTCCAGGGCAATACACACCATTTTTCTATTGCTACACTTTTTTTCCAGTGACGGTCAATGCATTGCTACAGACTGCGTGTCGTCATCACATCCTGTCTGAAGAAGAAGAAGACAGCGGCAAAGACTTCTATTAATTATTGAATCGCAAGATTATTTCCTTTGTCCTACTCTTAATGACATTGATTCTCTCATTAAAATTCAACAAAAAAGCACCCGCATATTAACGATTTTCACCCCAAAGGCTCATCATGGTCATTAGAATTACAGTAAACTGCCACTGCTCTTTTAAAATAATAAGTGAGACCACTCAACATCACCTCCAGGCTTATGTAATACGTGACCCTTTCTATGCTCATACATTCGTTGTCTGAGGCTACACCCGCGAGCAAAAAAGGCGCGGAAGCCGGGTGGGCAAAGTTCCATTCGCGCATTGCGAGCATGAAGGCGGGAAAGGCTGCGAGCAAAGTTCTATTCGCGCATTCCAAAGCACAAGACAGAACGCCTTTACGGGAACACGATAGCATTCCTATACTATATTAATGATTATTGCATTGCAGTTTAGAAAAACTACAACTAAACTATAATTTTAGGAGCCCATTAAAATTCTACTTTCTATGGAAACTATAATTGCCCTATTACTTGGATCGCTACTAATGAAGCGCTCCAATTTTTTCTCTCTTCCCATTTCAGCCTTGTCATGCAGGGAAGCAGACTCATATCCAACATAATTAATTTACACTGAGGGTGCCGTGCTTCAGGAATTCCTATCCTGCGCTCAGGTGCAAGCATTTCTTCACGGATACCTTTAACAGCTGACTTCCTCAACATATCGAACACCCAACAAAATCAAACAAACAATCAGAGAAACCCTCTTCTCAGCTGTACCATGCGACTGTCTTCTTCGTAAAATCGGTGATCTGAGGAAGAGAGCAGCGAAAAATTGCGCGCACTTGTGCTTGACTTAAAAAAACCTGAAGCATATGCCAATAAACCAAGAAAAGGACACTCATGTCTGGTATCTGATAGTGCCACATACACAGACGCATTGTCGCAAAGAAAGCACAGGACAGGGATACACAAATTTCCTTAGGTGAGCAGGGAAAAGGCTTAAGACCTCAGGAATAATCGGAGAATCACCGCTTATCGCTACGCGGCTAACACAAGATAACAAGATAATAGCGGCGGGTAAAATTGTAACACTGCTAAACAAGCCCCAACATGCCATCATGACGTCGCAATCCAGGAAAAAGAAGCACGCGCGCGCACACAGCAGCTCAGGAATGCACAAGGAGAGGTGCTTTATAGGAATTTCTACTCCACACACTCAGATACCAGCATTTCTGCACAAATACCTATAACGGCTGACTTCCTCAACATATCGAGGAAAGCGAATACTAACACTCAACATATAACAAAAAACAAACAAACAAATTCCATTCTCATGAACTCTCTCCTCTGCCGAGCGGCTTTCTCCTGCTCTACCTGGATGCTGACTGTTTCCCCTCATCTACATTCTGAGTAAAAGCCGTGAAAGGAGAAAAGAACCGCGAAAAATTACACGTATGTGTGCTCCAATAGCTGTAACTGCAAGAAACCGTAGCGCACGCCAATACACTGAGAAAAATACGCCTATTTCTGCCACCAGATAATTCTTGCATAATGCCACATACACAGTCGCATTACCCTTGCGTAAAGAAAGCACAGGACAGGGATACACAAATTTCCTTAGGTGAGCAGGGAAAAGGCTTAAGACCTCAGGTCACCACACATCGCCACGCGGCTAGCACAACATGACACCAACAAGATACTAGCAGCGGGAAGAACTGCAACACTGCTAAACAAGTCCAGACATGCCACGAGGACGTCACAAATCAGGAGAAAAAAAGCACACGCATGCACGCAAAGAGGACAACGCATTAAACACACGGAGCGCTCAGGAATAATCGTAGCGTTACCGCACATCGCTACGAAGCTCAACGTCTAACACAAGACGACAACAACAACAAGATATTAACGAAGGGTAAAAATTGCAACACTGAACAAGTCCAGACGTGCGACATCGCATACAAAACACTGCTCATCGGGGAAAAGGCCTAAGCCCGCGGCGGATCATCATAGAGCATACACAACTTCATTTTTCTACTTCGCGTAAACTAAACGCGGTCTGCTTGGAAAACGACGTACAAATTTTCTTAAGGAGCAGAGAAATATAGAAATTTCTACTCCGTGCTCAGATACCAGCATTTCTGCTCAAAAACCTGCAAAATTAAGCACTGCTTACTTCGTCAAGATATCGAACACCCAACAAAATCAAACAAACAACCCCACTTCCACTGGTAGAACACTATTCAGCTTTTACGCAGGAGGCTTTCTTCTACATAAAAGTAGAGAAAATAAGAAAAAGAGCAGCGAAATATTACACGCACTTCTGCTTGACTTAAAAAACCTGAAGCATATGCCAATAAACCAAGAAAAAGACACTCATGTCTGCTATATGATAGTGCCACATACACAGACGCATTACCCTTGCGTAAAGAAAGCACAGGACAGGGATACACAAATTTCCTTCAGTGAGCAGGGAAAAGGCTTAAGCCGTACCGCCTAGGAATAATCGGAGAATCACCGCTTATCGCTACGCGGCTAGCACAACATGACAGCAACAAGATATCAGCGAAGGGTAAAAATTGCAGCAAGAAAGACACTACTGAACAAGTCTAGACATGCGACATCGAATGCCAAAACACTGGTGATCGGGGAAAAGGGCTAAGCCTGCGGCGGATCATCATAGAGCATACATAAGTTCATTTCGCGTAAACTAAACGCGGTCTGCTTGGAAAACGACGTACAAAGTTTCTTAGGGAGCAGAGAAATATAGCAATTTCTACTCCGTGCTCAGATACCAGCATTTCTGCTCAAAAACCTGCAAAATTAAGCACTGCTTACTTCATCAAGATATCGAACACCCAACAAAATCAAACAAACAACCCCACTTCCACTGATAGAACACTATTCAGCTTTTACGCAGGAGGCTTTCTTCTACATAAAAGTAGAGAAAATAAGAAAAGAGCAGCGAAAAATTACACACACTTTTGCTCGCATAGCAATAAGAGAAAACAATAAAATAAAATAAAATATCGACACACACGCTAATAAACTGTGACAAAGACACCCATTTCTGCTATCAGATAATTATTGCATAATGCTAAATACTCATTTGCATTGTCCCTGCGTGAAGAAAGCACAGGGCAGGGATACACAATTTATCTTAAGCGAGCAGGGAAAGTCACTTCTAGACGAACAGCTTAATACCATAAAGTCTGAATTTTTGCAAAGCAAATAAAGCTTGAACAGCGCTACGAACGTGACAGACACATACTAACAAACAAACAAATAAACATACAAACAAACAAACAAACAAACACTTCTATTCATTTCTATTGATAAAGGCGTAAACCACACTACAAGAACAAAGCACGCTGCTTCAGGAAAGCGTATCAAATGCATCGCAACAGGACCGGCTCTCATAAAATAGCCTGCCCAAAACGAAGACTTCACCAGGTTCGCGAGGTAATTCCATTAAAAACGCTCTCGGTCTATCCTACAGATAGCAATGCAAGCGCTGCTTCCCTTATTTTTTAAGCCACTATTCCACGCAATGGTACATAAATGTATCACTCGTGTCACATGAAAAAGCACACACAAAGAACTTACTTGTCAAGTGGGATCCCTGGTTCAGGAAAGCGCGCGCGCACACACAGACACACACTCACATTTTCACAATCACAAACACAACGTCTATTCTCACAACCACATAAATCCATATTATTCCTCAGGTCAATAATTATCCTACCATCGTCAAAAGATGGCTCACTCTTGTATGCGATCGCAAAGCGATAGGTCCTCGTTCCGGATGTAATAGGATATCGCCACTCGGCCGACGCGAACCAAAAAAGAAAGAAAGGAATGCGCGTTCGCTATACCTCCACAAAGAAAACGGTGCCGTGCTTCTACGCAGCGCTCATCATACAGGAGTGAATTGTCTTCTTCGTTTTCCTTTTATTTTCTTGCACCCATATACTTTGCAAGAATACTATAGAGCAGAACGGACAAATGTGAACATCATTCGCTACACACTGTAGCTCTCATCATTTTTAAACCAAACCACTTAACATGTGTTCATAGGTCTTCACTAAATAGGTGAGCCGATAATGACTCAAAATGAAATGAAATCAAATAAAATAATCATTCCAGCATCGCTGGCTGCAAGCTTGGGTACCCTGCTTGGGTCTGCTGGCGCTGGAATAAAAGATTTATCGCGAGGGTACTACAATGGTGAGCTCTGCTGCTGTTTAAGTGATAAAACAGTGCTCCCGAACCGCGCCCCACGCGAGCCGCGCGCGGAGCCGTTCTCGGGACGCGACGCGCGCGATTCCCCGTGCGAGCGCAACGCGGGCCTCGCGGTTTGGACGCGCGCGATCCCTTTCCCCGAGCAGGTGCACTGTTTTATCACTTAAACAGCAGCAGAGCTCACCATTGTAGTACCCTCGCGATAAATCTTTTATTCCAGCGCCAGCAGACCCAAGCAGGGTACCCAAGCTTGCAGCCAGCGATGCTGGAATGATTATTTTATTTGATTTCATTTCATTTTGAGTCATTATCGGCTCACCTATTTAGTGAAGACCTATGAACACATGTTAAGTGGTTTGGTTTAAAAATGATGAGAGCTACAGTGTGTAGCGAATGATGTTCACATTTGTCCGTTCTGCTCTATAGTATTCTTGCAAAGTATATGGGTGCAAGAAAATAAAAGGAAAACGAAGAAGACAATTCACTCCTGTATGATGAGCGCTGCGTAGAAGCACGGCACCGTTTTCTTTGTGGAGGTATAGCGAACGCGCATTCCTTTCTTTCTTTTTTGGTTCGCGTCGGCCGAGTGGCGATATCCTATTACATCCGGAACGAGGACCTATCGCTTTGCGATCGCATACAAGAGTGAGCCATCTTTTGACGATGGTAGGATAATTATTGACCTGAGGAATAATATGGATTTATGTGGTTGTGAGAATAGACGTTGTGTTTGTGATTGTGAAAATGTGAGTGTGTGTCTGTGTGTGCGCGCGCGCTTTCCTGAACCAGGGATCCCACTTGACAAGTAAGTTCTTTGTGTGTGCTTTTTCATGTGACACGAGTGATACATTTATGTACCATTGCGTGGAATAGTGGCTTAAAAAATAAGGGAAGCAGCGCTTGCATTGCTATCTGTAGGATAGACCGAGAGCGTTTTTAATGGAATTACCTCGCGAACCTGGTGAAGTCTTCGTTTTGGGCAGGCTATTTTATGAGAGCCGGTCCTGTTGCGATGCATTTGATACGCTTTCCTGAAGCAGCGTGCTTTGTTCTTGTAGTGTGGTTTACGCCTTTATCAATAGAAATGAATAGAAGTGTTTGTTTGTTTGTTTGTTTGTTTGTATGTTTATTTGTTTGTTTGTTAGTATGTGTCTGTCACGTTCGTAGCGCTGTTCAAGCTTTATTTGCTTTGCAAAAATTCAGACTTTATGGTATTAAGCTGTTCGTCTAGAAGTGACTTTCCTGCTCGCTTAAGATAAATTGTGTATCCCTGCCCTGTGCTTTCTTCACGCAGGGACAATGCAAATGAGTATTTAGCATTATGCAATAATTATCTGATAGCAGAAATGGGTGTCTTTGTCACAGTTTATTAGCGTGTGTGTCGATATTTTATTTTATTTTATTTTTTCTCTTATTGCTATGCGAGCAAAAGTGTGTGTAATTTTTCGCTGCTCTTTTCTTATTTTCTCTACTTTTATGTAGAAGAAAGCCTCCTGCGTAAAAGCTGAATAGTGTTCTATCAGTGGAAGTGGGGTTGTTTGTTTGATTTTGTTGGGTGTTCGATATCTTGATGAAGTAAGCAGTGCTTAATTTTGCAGGTTTTTGAGCAGAAATGCTGGTATCTGAGCACGGAGTAGAAATTGCTATATTTCTCTGCTCCCTAAGAAACTTTGTACGTCGTTTTCCAAGCAGACCGCGTTTAGTTTACGCGAAATGAACTTATGTATGCTCTATGATGATCCGCCGCAGGCTTAGCCCTTTTCCCCGATCACCAGTGTTTTGGCATTCGATGTCGCATGTCTAGACTTGTTCAGTAGTGTCTTTCTTGCTGCAATTTTTACCCTTCGCTGATATCTTGTTGCTGTCATGTTGTGCTAGCCGCGTAGCGATAAGCGGTGATTCTCCGATTATTCCTAGGCGGTACGGCTTAAGCCTTTTCCCTGCTCACTGAAGGAAATTTGTGTATCCCTGTCCTGTGCTTTCTTTACGCAAGGGTAATGCGTCTGTGTATGTGGCACTATCATATAGCAGACATGAGTGTCTTTTTCTTGGTTTATTGGCATATGCTTCAGGTTTTTTAAGTCAAGCAGAAGTGCGTGTAATATTTCGCTGCTCTTTTTCTTATTTTCTCTACTTTTATGTAGAAGAAAGCCTCCTGCGTAAAAGCTGAATAGTGTTCTACCAGTGGAAGTGGGGTTGTTTGTTTGATTTTGTTGGGTGTTCGATATCTTGACGAAGTAAGCAGTGCTTAATTTTGCAGGTTTTTGAGCAGAAATGCTGGTATCTGAGCACGGAGTAGAAATTTCTATATTTCTCTGCTCCTTAAGAAAATTTGTACGTCGTTTTCCAAGCAGACCGCGTTTAGTTTACGCGAAGTAGAAAAATGAAGTTGTGTATGCTCTATGATGATCCGCCGCGGGCTTAGGCCTTTTCCCGATGAGCAGTGTTTTGTATGCGATGTCGCATGTCTGGACTTGTTCAGTGTTGCAATTTTTACCCTTCGTTAATATCTTGTTGTTGTTGTCGTCTTGTGTTAGACGTTGAGCTTCGTAGCGATGTGCGGTAACGCTACGATTATTCCTGAGCGCTCCGTGTGTTTAATGCGTTGTCCTCTTTGCGTGCATGCGTGTGCTTTTTTTCTCCTGATTTGTGACGTCCTCGTGGCATGTCTGGACTTGTTTAGCAGTGTTGCAGTTCTTCCCGCTGCTAGTATCTTGTTGGTGTCATGTTGTGCTAGCCGCGTGGCGATGTGTGGTGACCTGAGGTCTTAAGCCTTTTCCCTGCTCACCTAAGGAAATTTGTGTATCCCTGTCCTGTGCTTTCTTTACGCAAGGGTAATGCGACTGTGTATGTGGCATTATGCAAGAATTATCTGGTGGCAGAAATAGGCGTATTTTTCTCAGTGTATTGGCGTGCGCTACGGTTTCTTGCAGTTACAGCTATTGGAGCACACATACGTGTAATTTTTCGCGGTTCTTTTCTCCTTTCACGGCTTTTACTCAGAATGTAGATGAGGGGAAACAGTCAGCATCCAGGTAGAGCAGGAGAAAGCCGCTCGGCAGAGGAGAGAGTTCATGAGAATGGAATTTGTTTGTTTGTTTTTTGTTATATGTTGAGTGTTAGTATTCGCTTTCCTCGATATGTTGAGGAAGTCAGCCGTTATAGGTATTTGTGCAGAAATGCTGGTATCTGAGTGTGTGGAGTAGAAATTCCTATAAAGCACCTCTCCTTGTGCATTCCTGAGCTGCTGTGTGCGCGCGCGTGCTTCTTTTTCCTGGATTGCGACGTCATGATCGCATGTTGGGGCTTGTTTAGCAGTGTTGCAATTTTACCCGCCGCTATTATCTTGTTATCTTGTGTTAGCCGCGTAGCGATAAGCGGTGATTCTCCGATTATTCCTGAGGTCTTAAGCCTTTTCCCTGCTCACCTAAGGAAATTTGTGTATCCCTGTCCTGTGCTTTCTTTGCGACAATGCGTCTGTGTATGTGGCACTATCAGATACCAGACATGAGTGTCCTTTTCTTGGTTTATTGGCATATGCTTCAGGTTTTTTTAAGTCAAGCACAAGTGCGCGCAATTTTTCGCTGCTCTCTTCCTCAGATCACCGATTTTACGAAGAAGACAGTCGCATGGTACAGCTGAGAAGAGGGTTTCTCTGATTGTTTGTTTGATTTTGTTGGGTGTTCGATATGTTGAGGAAGTCAGCTGTTAAAGGTATCCGTGAAGAAATGCTTGCACCTGAGCGCAGGATAGGAATTCCTGAAGCACGGCACCCTCAGTGTAAATTAATTATGTTGGATATGAGTCTGCTTCCCTGCATGACAAGGCTGAAATGGGAAGAGAGAAAAAATTGGAGCGCTTCATTAGTAGCGATCCAAGTAATAGGGCAATTATAGTTTCCATAGAAAGTAGAATTTTAATGGGCTCCTAAAATTATAGTTTAGTTGTAGTTTTTCTAAACTGCAATGCAATAATCATTAATATAGTATAGGAATGCTATCGTGTTCCCGTAAAGGCGTTCTGTCTTGTGCTTTGGAATGCGCGAATAGAACTTTGCTCGCAGCCTTTCCCGCCTTCATGCTCGCAATGCGCGAATGGAACTTTGCCCACCCGGCTTCCGCGCCTTTTTTGCTCGCGGGTGTAGCCTCAGACAACGAATGTATGAGCATAGAAAGGGTCACGTATTACATAAGCCTGGAGGTGATGTTGAGTGGTCTCACTTATTATTTTAAAAGAGCAGTGGCAGTTTACTGTAATTCTAATGACCATGATGAGCCTTTGGGGTGAAAATCGTTAATATGCGGGTGCTTTTTTGTTGAATTTTAATGAGAGAATCAATGTCATTAAGAGTAGGACAAAGGAAATAATCTTGCGATTCAATAATTAATAGAAGTCTTTGCCGCTGTCTTCTTCTTCTTCAGACAGGATGTGATGACGACACGCAGTCTGTAGCAATGCATTGACCGTCACTGGAAAAAAAGTGTAGCAATAGAAAAATGGTGTGTATTGCCCTGGACGGATTTATGATGTGCACTGTTTTTGAACAAGAGGAGTGCGTGTGCTTGGAAATAGTTTGATGCTGGTTTCCTTCTTTGTTTCTTTTCGCTTTTTCCCCCTTGTTGTCTGACAAACATGCGCTGACATGCCTGGGCTTGTTCTGACATGCTTTCCTTCTAGATGTAGATTTTTCCTTTTTGAAGAGAAACATTCTTGACGATAGTGCTGCCTTGAATGGGAATAGTGCTATTCTTAATACTTTTGCGATTCATTTAGTTCAGAGAGTATAACCGCGAGGGGGACAGGTGTGTGACTTTATTCAGGAGGAACAAAGCATCATTATTCAATTATCTGCCTGGCTCTCGGGTGGGCCTGGAGGTGATGTGGAGTGGACTCACTTATTATTTTAAAGAGCAGTGGTAGTTTACTGTAATTCTAATGACCATGATGAGCCTTTGGGGTGAAAATCGTTAATATGCAGGGTGCTTTTTTGTTGAATTTTAATGAGAGAATCAATGTCATTAAGAGTAGGACAAAGGAAATAATCTTGCGATTCAATAAATAATAGGAGTCTTTGCCGGTGTCTTCTTCTTCGGACAGGATGTGATGACGTCACGCAGTCTGTAGCAATGCATTGACCGTTACTGGAAAAAAGTGTGGCAATAGAAAAATGGTGTGTATTGTCCTGGGCAGATTTATGATGAGCACTGTTTTTGAATAAGAAGAAATAGTTTGATGCTGGTTTCCTTCTTTGTTTCTTTTCGCTTTTTCCCCCCTTGTCTGACAAACATGTGCTGACATGCCTGGGCTTGTTCTGACATGCTTTCCTTCTGCATGTAGTTTTTTTCTTTTTGTACAAGACATATTCTTGACGATAGTGCTGCCTTGAATGGGAGTAGAGCTATTCTTAATAATTTTGCGATTCATTTAGTTCGGAGAGTAACCGCGAGGGGGACAGGTGTGTGACTTTATGTCTTGCTGAACCATTTTTTTTTCCTGTACAGTAAGACTTTGGGAATGAAATGCTACAATCTCCTCTTGTCTATGGTGTTTTTCTGCAATAATTCCCCACGCAATCATTATAGTAGAATAAAGGAAATAATCTTGGGATAGTGATTCAATAAATAATATGTCCCCTGTCTAGAGCGTACGCGTCCTTGAGCCACGCACCTGCATGATGACCGCATACCGAGAGACTATTGTTTCAGGTTGACCTTGTCTAGAGGAGCATTAGTGGAAAAAAACTGTGTAGCCCTGAGACAATAGGATGCCGTTACGACCAATGAGAACGGCCTGCAGGGGGCGCAAGGATTCACTTCTCTCTTGGACACTGACGGGTCTCGACACGCAAATTCTGCTCCTGGCGTTGGCCGTCAGTGGAAGAGCGTAGCTTAGGTGGGGTTCTGTCTGCCTCTGATGGGGTGCGGATGTGTGGTTCGTCACTGGTGAATGGTGTTCGACGATGCAGGTGGATTTTGTGACGAGCGGATTTACAATGAGGGAATGCTGTGAACGGGAAAAATGATGGTGAGTGCCTTTTTCACTCTGTTCAAGTGTTTGTTTTCCTCTGTTGCCCAGCAGTCGTACGAATTTGTCCTGATATGCCCCGATATGCATGCTTTCCTTTGTTGACGCTTAGTATTTTTTTCTTTTTTGACAAGGAACATTGTCGTCTTGACGATAGTGCTGCCCCGAGTTCTGCGCGCGTTGATTTGTTGAGTGCCTAGTCCTCTTATTAGCCATTGATGGAGTTACATGTTAGGATGTTTTGTTCTTTTGCAAGTCTCATTTAGTAAGACTTTGGAATTCCTACGATCAGTTTTCATGCATGGTGCTCTTCTGCAATAGTTTCCTATGCAATCGTTATAGAAGAATAAAGGAAATAATCTTGGGATAGTGATTCAATAAATAATAGGTCCCCTGTCTAGAGCGCACGCGTCCTTGAGCCACGCAGGTGCATGATGACGTCATACCGTGGCTTCACTGCAGATTGACCAAAGGAGCATTAGTGGAAAAAAAAAACAGTGTAGCCCTGAGACAATAGGATGATGTCTGGACCAATGAGAACTGCCAGCAGGGGGCGCAGGAATGCTCTTCTCACTTAGCCTCACGACCAATGAGAACGGCCAGCAGGGGGCGCAGGAATGCTCTTCTCTCTTAGCCTCTCGCAGGTGACGGTAGGAGCGCGCAGAGGGCGCTACGAGCGCGAGCATGCGTAGCACCCGTAGAGTGGCGCTTACGTCAGTCCACCTCTGGCTCTCGTTGGGAAAAGACGTGCGGTCGTTCGCTCCGTCGTCACTTGATCCCTGGCTGTCGACGAGAGCAGTCGCATCGGTCTGCGCTCCTGCTGTGGTGAGGTGATTTGTTGCGTAACTAATGCTTTCGTCAACTTTGTTCCCGCTTTGTTTGCGATTTTCGTGCCAGTGCTGGTTGCTGTTGTCCGGGCGTTCCCGCCATTTTCTATCATCTTCTGCCTTGGGACCGGGAGTAGCGCTGGCGTGATTCTTAATAATTTTGTTGTGAGATTAGTTGAGAAAGTAACCGCTAGGGGGTGCAGCTGCGGGGCTTTATACAGGACAAAAAAGCATTACGAGTCAGTTTCTGCCTGCCTCTCGGATGGAGCAGTCGCATGGTTCTGCGCTCCTGTTCTGGTGGGCTCATTTGTTGTGTAACTAATTGTTTTTTCTTGTTAGCTAATGATGGTTTGCATACTCTTGCTTTCCCAGCCTCTGTATTACGAGTGTTTTTCTCCTTGCATGTCCAGAGCTGTCCTAACTTGCCCAGACATGCCATGATGACGTCACAGCTGACGTCACAGGATGTCCGGAACTTGTGGTCATAGCTGGGATGCTTTGCAACCTGCCTCTGTGCTCCGTCGCCCGGCGATGGTCAGCGGCCTTTCCGGGCCGCTTCCTTCAAGATGGCGTCGTTGATCTTCAACTAAACTCCTTCTCTCCACTCTATCTCTATCTATTTTTTTATTTTTTATGACCACGTTTATCCGGAAACGCACAGGGTGGTCTGGACACTAGTTAGACGCTCCCCAATTAGTGTGATGACTCATTGGATGATGCTGATTAATGTGGGGGGTCCCAATTAGCTCTAATTGCTAATTAATGGCGTCCAGAAGCCTTGTAGCGTTTCCGGATAAGCGTGGTCAGTACTTACTACTACTTTTCACTTTTCTCAAAGAAGTTGGCAAGTGATGCAAAGTTTCAGAAGGATACTATGGGTCATTTCTTGCAGGTCGACGTGTAAGCGAATCATGGACTTCTTTATGCGTGCTGCACTTCGAGAAAAATTGGTTTATTACCATGAACAGTGAAATTCAAAAGGCTTCGTAACGGATATGTATTTTCATCTATGATGTCTTTTCCTCATACTTTAGCACCAGTGCTCGTAGGTGTCTGCTGCCGTGTAAATGTTCGGACTGCCGGCGATTTGCCGTGCAAGTTCACTTTTGTGCCCCGTATCTTGGCAAGTTTTTTTCCTTGCCATATCGGGCTCTCTCATGCTGAATTCAAACGGAAGGCATCAGCTTTTAGTCGGTTGCGCGACTCGTATCAGCAGCGAAGTGGAACGACAATTTCTTCTTTGTCATTGTTGTTGCGGCTGGCACTATCATCAATGCGCATAGAAGCCAAGATGCGGTACCCGGCGTGATAAGATGTCTGCGTGATTTGCAGTGGAACGAACCATAGGGTGGTATATCTCTATGGATACATATCTATGGGCATATGCATTGGTGTCCAAGCTGCATGGGGAAATCTCATGAATTACAGGGGAGTGGTTGGAAAAATTCAGGGGGAGTGTACACCTCCTTGGGGGGGTGGGGGTAATGACCCTGGACAGGACCGCAATTATAGCAAAGTACCTTAGCGTAAACAGCTGAGCGCTATAGTTATTAGGCATTCGCATATACAATTCGTCAATGAAAAACTTCACTTGACACACCAACAGAAACAAATGAGCTTCTTTTCCAAATGAGACATTGAAAATTTGAAAGGCGTTGCAAGTTCTTAGTACATAGTTCTTCACGAACGATTATCCCAACGTTCAGGAGCACTGAAATTGTCGGTTTACACAGTGTATTGTTGATTGTGCTTGCATTTTCAACGTGAAAAAGAAAAAAAAATCAGGGAAAGAGAAATAATTAAAATTTTTCACACAGTGACCCTCGTACATAACTACTCCATCTATTTTTTTCTTTTCTTTTTTCTCTGCGCCTCTCTGTGCTCCGTATAAAGTTGTTCGCGCATGATATCCGGAGAGGCTGCTGCTATGCTGTAAGCCCATAAACTTACTGTAATAATTAAGATGATGTCATTCTCTGCACTTGTCTCCACTATTACTTCTCAATTATCATATTACTTACAGTGTAGTTTATCAAAATGCACGTTCACACCAGATCGCTATAACTACTTGTTGAGGTTCATGAGTCACAAGAACTTCTCGAATGTGAATGTACTTCCTAACGTCGACAGAAGCAGCACTACATCGATCAAGGGTAAAAACATGCCTGAAAACCTGGTTTCATTCCGAATTCTTCATTATTGGTGTGTGTGTGTGTGGGGGGGGGGGGGCAGCTTTATTGTATTTAGTGGTCAAGAGCCCTCGGGACACAGAATAGCTGGCTGCATAGCTGACTGCTGACTGCATGACTGCATGCGGCCCGCGTGTGTGAGCGCCCTGATTGCCCTGATCTAAGCATTGCTTCATCTTAAGCGAGAAATAAATAATGTACTCGAGGGCGCGCAGCACTTGTTTAGCGTTATCTCCAAATCTGGTATTTAGTTCTGCTCCAAAATCTCTGGTCCAAAGAAGTCGCGTTTGATCAAATCATTGCCACTCGCATCGCCACAGCACTCGCAGGCGCCAAATTGTTCATATCTTTCATTTCATTTAGTAATAACTCTGGATATAAACGTGATATCGAAGATGTCATCACTTAATTACGTAGTCTGTATATTCATGCTTAATAGCTATGAGTCCGCGGCCCATACCTGGTTCCCTTGCTAGAGCCTGCGAAGTAGCGTTTGGTCAAATCATTCATTTTCAAGCGACCAAAGAACAAACAGGAGACAAGATCACCCACAAGTCGCTCTGTTGTTGTTTCGTGTTTGTTCTTTGGTCGCTTGTGGATTTACACCAACCAGCCCTATTTATATACTTCAGACATTTTGGCAAATCGTCGCCCAAGTGGCACTCACTGGCGCCAATTTGTCAGTTTCCTCTATTTTAGCGTGTAATAACTCTTGATACCAATTTGATGCTGACGGTATCATCATAAAATTACGTAGTCTGTGTATCGTCTGCGGACCGTAGGTGCTGTCCTTGCTGCACTCTTAGAACTCGCATTTAGTCAATTTGTCGTCCAGAAGGCTATCACAGGCGCCAACCTTCCAATTTCATCCGGCAATCTCCCGATATCTGGAAGGTCTCATGCTCGTTCCTACAGTTATACATCACGTCTTATTCTTTATCTTACGTGAATGCTCCCGGGCGTGTTATCGGTGTTGTTATCAGGTCGGGACGCGAAAAGGGAATTGTTCGCCTCAGATATGTCCTCCTCTCCCTGCCCAGATCTGTTCCTCCTCACGTACTCACCCACCACCCTGTAAACTTAGCTTCCTTGCTTGTCCTCTGCTATCAGGTCAAGCCGGGTTTCAGAGGGGGTGTCCCTGAATGCTGCTCTTGCACCAAAGCTACATACACGAAGGCGCCGATACGGCGTCAGTACCAGACCGTTACGCGCGAAATCGCCACGGGTGGCGCTGTCGATCAAGCGACCGCAGCGTCCTCTTGCTAGTGCACGGTGCCCATATAGAAGAGTGAGACGAGGTTATTAGCTTCACGTGAAACGTCAATTTGCCCGATTTTGCCGGTTCAAGTTTGTGCGAACTCAGTCAACTGTTTCAACTGTCTCATAAGGCTAACGAGAATCGCTCGTATTTCCGGTTAGTGCAAGCCGGGGGGTTTACAGTCATTCTTTACGGTAGCGTTCAACAGGACAGTGCTGTAATGTTCGTAATGCTGAAAAAATGTTAGAAATTGTACCGTCGCCTCTTTTGATAATAATTCCCCGTTTCCTTTTCTTTTCGCTAAGAGTGTACGCCTCAGTCAGTTCAAAACTTCTGAAGTTATCGGGAGGACCTCGATATTCCCTGCTGCGAAATCTACGATCTCGAAAAAAAAAAAATCCCGGGTTGTGTGGACGGAAAAAATGGTCCCGCAAGCACCTGCGCTGCCAAAAATACAGGGGCGTAGTTGCAGATAGCCGATGGAGTATATCACAACCGACCAAGCGTTACCATTCGCTCTCCTGATTTGAAATTTCATTCAATGGGCAACATAAAATCGATATAATTCGCTGCACTAGTTCGCTAGTGATATCGTCCTCTGGATGCTAGTAATTTTCTACAGTTGGCCAGACATGGGTTTTACAGTTGTCCCCTGCATGCATCTTTTCTGTGTCGATGTTTATGTACAATGAAAGCTGTACACCCATTTATTCATTGTTTCATGGGCCGTACAACTCCGCTTCTGCTGAAGATACGCTTCATCGACATCCAAAGTATGAGAGAACAACTGCAAAGTCTGTGTCTGACCTATAATAGGAAAATACGATACAGGAAATACGATATGCGATATAGCAGCACCACCCAGTGAGCATCATCCCAAGATGTCATTTACTTATTTGACTGATTTATTTCTTAAAAATTTGACATCAATTATTACTTGAGAAAGGGTTGGGGAACTTAGGATAACGGCATTTACAACTGCAGCTTTCTTTGTTCTTCTCTTTCTTTTATTGATTCATTTATTTTTATTTTCTTTTTTGTGTGTGAACCAACAGGTGAACCGATAAGAAAAAACGATCAAGCGACCGCTGCACCATTATTTCCGCCCACACGTTGAGGAACCACCTTTTCCGGAACCGAAATTCACGTTCTCGGAACAAGGAAAACCAACGACAATGCTCGATTGCTTCGTACGATGATATGCCGTGTTTCAAAATCCGACATCACCAGTTTCCTGCGCGCAACTGTGCATTTTATAGCCAGATAACAGTTATTTACAGTAGTTTATTTTTCAACGGGGATTTCTATCACATTATTTTGAGGTACACCCAATTTTTCGATACCGGTTCCCAGGATTTTCCATCTTTCGACACTGCTTGCTGGTTGCGCGAGGTTCAGGAAGAAATGTCCCCTGAAAAAATGTTCCCGGAAAAAATGTCTTCCGTGGAAGAAATGTCCCCGAAAAAAAATGTCCCCTGACTTGAGGAACGTTCACTTTTGGTACGCGTGGACTGGTTGACTTCGAACGTTAACTTTTTACTAGGACGGTGTGAATATTTAGATTTTTGGAACACCGAAGCGAGTAATCGTATATCCTATTCCATTTCCGAATCAAATATGGAATTCAGTGTTCGAATTCCGAATCGAATTGATGTTTCTTCTAAAGCGAACATATTTCAATAGTCCCGAAGCTGCACACGTAAGGTCGGCACATGGAGGGCATAAAACAGAGTGGGCGCTATATCAGCTATGCAGTTACACATACATAGCGTACATGTTTATATTCCACGGGGAAACATCCCATGTCATCATCACTTCTTCATTTATTGTTGTTGTTGTTGTTATATTCCAACATATGCTGCATATGCATCCGATACGGATAGCCAACGAGTCGCTTAATTTATTCGTATTCAATTCCGTTTTAAAATGACTATTCACACATAGCATTTCTTTGCCTAGGAGGTCGCTGTGGGTGACATGGGTCAGTTTTGGTGCATTTATTTCGTTGTTTCTTGCACTAAAGCGGCCTGTACAGTCATGGGGCTCCCGAGACGCAACGCGTGACACCGCTAGACATGTTGAAATACATTTTTGCCTGTCAATTTTGTTGCTTTCGCTCCCGCATTTTATTTTCCTTTTTACACATCACCCTGCACGTCGATCCACGCGCGCTTTTAAAAACAGAACTTGACATGCTCCTAGCCATTCCGAATGACATCTTCTCTCCTGATTAGTTGAAACTTTGCGGCGTACGCCATTCTGTGACACTTTAAATTTGTGTTAATTAGCAGAGAAAATGTTTTTCCGTGTTAGCGCCGCGAAGCAACTGTTGCCGTACGCGGTGTACAGGTGTAGACCGAGGACAGCAGGAAGGAGGGTGACAGGGTGTTAGTATGCGTCCAGGGCCGACTTCAAGGCGAAGTGTGCCGTCTGGAAAGTCTGCGGGAAAACCCAGTGAAAACATGAGACAGCACAGCCGGTACGGGGATTCGCACCCGCGCCACCTCCCAACCTCGGCGTGAAAGGCGATCATCCTAACCGCTACTCCACGCGAGCAGGTACAGAAAAATGTACGTCCCGCTCTTAATTCCCTAAACCTGAAAGGATAGCTGTGTCATCAGGCCTAAAATCTACAGTCGCAAAATCCCGGCGCTCAGATTGCACACCAGTCAGTGTGACGTCACGCAGGATATACTTCTTAGTATGAGAAGAAAGAAACAAAATAATATCCCAGCCAAGTGTACACGTTGTATCAACAAACGTGACAGTTCATTGCAGTGTGTTCTCTACGCGAAATCGTAAGTGAAAGTGACCCAAGCTTTCCAAGTAAAAACACTTAATAAGTGGTTAGGTATTTTAGTATTTATTTTGAGTCCAAGGACTTCAAGACTGGCAATGTCGCAACCGGGGATTTCGCAACAATTCCACGCGTACCAAAAGTGGATGTTTCTCAGAAGACATTTTTTCTAGGGGACATTTCTTCCGGTGACATTTTTTCCGGGAACATCTTTCCCGGTTCTCGGTTGCGTTTTGGGATGACCCAAAACCTTTACTCGTCTGTCCTTCAACCGCGGACAAAGGGAGGCCTACTGACGAAGATAAGGAAGAGCTTCGGGTCACTGGGGATTCTCCGCTGAACTAGTGACACAACGCTGAACGAAAGGTTTGGTGTAATGTGAAGTCCATTATGAAAACCCTGGAGTGTCTAAAAATATAGTACTGAAGTTTCCGGGTAATAATCAGCGCGTTGTGACACGGAATTTGTGCTCGGAGACCTTCTCGCGCGTCAAGTTCCTTTCATTTTATCTTGTTCATTTATACATAAAGGCGGAGTTCAGGGAGTGTAAGTATTACGCCTATCAAAAGGACGAAAATCATAACGCCGAAGTATCAGAAGGCAGAAAGCGAAAAGGCCGAAAAATCATAACGCCGAACTATCGGAAGGTCGAAAGCCAAAAGACCGAAAAATCATAATGCCGAACTGTCAGAAGGCCGAAAATCAGAAGGCTGAAAATGGAAAGGCCAAAGAGACACAGGGTGAACACCCCGGTGAATGACCACTCAATGGGGTAGTGTAGATTTTGAAAAAGTTTTGTGGCTCTTGTATTAGAAACCAAGTAACTGGAATGCATAGCACTTGGTGCTCGGAAATGGACTAGCCAGAAAAGAAAAAAAAAATCTGCAACATGTGTATTACGAAAAGAAAGTGTTTGGCGGGTGAATGGAACGAACTGTACACTCTTAACTCGGTACCCTTTAGTAAAGGGTAAAAAATCGCAATATTTTACCCTCTATTTCAGAAGTTACCAAGTACCCTCTGAGCAGTACCTTTTATAAAAGTTACAAGGAAACCCACTAATTAGAGGTTACGACCTTCAATCCAGCACCTGCCCATAAAGGTTACGCCAACATGCGGCTTTTTATACAGGATGTTCATTTTTATTCGCAACAGAGTATCGCTCATTTGGCAGGTGAGTTATGTGAATTTTTGCTAATTAATCGATCCGTAGTTACAAACACATGCGTCAGGAAATGTCGGAAATGTTTGTAACTACGGATGGGTTAATTTGCGAAAATTAACATAACCCACCTGTCAAATGAGCGCTGCTATGATGCGAATAAAAACAAACACCCTGTGCGTGGGATATGGACAGACATTTACAGAACACACCAATATACCAAAATGCACCAGCAGAAAAGGAGATCTTGCATATATGTATATTACAAAAACAGAAGTCTATCTAGAGGTGACACATTGTGCACAAGTGCGATTCTGATGTGAGGAGAAACGATGGTCGCTTTACCAAAGGTATGTGGAAAAAAGAACTATCTTCTAAGTGAGAAGCAATGCATAAAAGTGCGAGGAAGCTAGTGAGTCAAAACAACTGACCTATGTTTCCTAAGCTGAACAGACCCAACGAAATGGAGAATTGCAGAAGAAAAAAATTTTATTCCACATTCGTGTTGCAGAGGCGAGCGCAAAGGGCAATACAGTATTACATAAAACGCACACAACCTTGAGGAATATGAGTGTACAGTAACGCAGGAGACACCACATAACTGCGTTATCAGCGTTGGAGGCGCTCTGGGACGAGTTTGTGAGGTACTGCATTGCGCTGGTGACGGTATGTGAACCTGCATGTGGGATCCTGGGTACAAAAGTTTGGGCAATGAGAGTAACATTTACGGAACCATTCAAATCCGTACAAAGCACAAGGTACACTGAGAGAGCAGCATAAATGCGGGAAGGCGTTCACTCCGCGATTTACTCTTAGAATATCGTAAGAATACAACAAGTATGAAGCTGCGAATTATATATCTCGATGCATATATCCGCAGCTCGCAAAATGCACGCCGGTGTATTGACTTGGCGACCAAGAGCAGGAAAGTAGCAAGCGTAAGTGGCGTTCATATGCAGGATCGCAAAACGCTTGCCATAATCACAACAAACATGCGCTAAGAGCTCTTGCTATCAAAATAACGCACGTACCTAGCACAAAATGTACACTTACCCAGTGTATGAAGTGTGTGAATTAGGGCTGCGGTGGATGACGTTCGTTTTCGGTTATATATTCTTTGCAGTCTTCGCACTCACTACACTTTCCCTTGAGAACACCGAAAATATCCTTGTTTGCTAGCGACATCTAGCTTTTCCGTTGTTCCTGACGATACTATGATAAGCGCGAGGAAAACCACTGATTAAAACAGATTACACTTGTTAACGGACGGACGACGAGCGTTAAGCGTTTCAAGGAAACCGCTCTCAGTGTGGATAGACCTAGACCAGGCCCGGCTACGCAGCGAAATCGGAAATCTTGGTGGTTGCGGCATTGACAATGGTTTTCCACCCTTTAGAAAGAAACATTCTAACAGTATTCCAGACTGCGAACTTATAATCTGTGTTCATACAGCATTGATAACATGTAGTCGACGTTTAGATGACGCTGAAACAGATAAAAAATAACAGCGTAGATTCGCAACAGAAGGAAAACAAACGATAAGAAATTAACAAAGAAATTATCGTTGGAGATTTCGCTTAGAAGTTACAGTGTCGGAGTAGAGGGAACATTTATAAGTTACAACAAGCTGTTTTTGTTTTTTCCGAGATGTAACTTCTATTCGTGTTGTAAAGACATGACTTTGGTCGCTTTTAACCTCTAAATATACGTTACAGTGGTGTAACCTATAAGAAATCTCGAAATCTACGTCTATATAGAAGTTACATGTTTCTAAATGTTACAATAAAAGGTACGGGTTTAAGAGTGTAGAGGAGATGGTGTTTCTCTACATTTGTGAGTTCCCGAACGTGATTTGAACAAGTAACCGTCTGAATCGCTTGCTCTACAAAAATAAACCGGCATAGGATCTCTATGACAAGATCTATAGGTTTTTTGTTGGTTTTCTTTTTTTTCTTTTACTTCGCCTGCAACTTTCTCTACCGTTCTGTTTCAAGAACTGTATAATGACCGTGCTTGTCCCCTAACACAGGAGCACATATTCGATTTCTTCCAGAATGGAAATTCACTTGTCCCAGGTCATTCACTCAGCTGTTCTCCCTATACTCTTAGAAATGAACTTCACCGCATAGCACGCTCCTAGCCAACCATCATCAGGAATGATATCGTTATCTGCCCTGATTTGTTGAAAACGGGAGGCGTACGCCTTTTCTGTGACAATTATGAACAGCATAAGTGTCACAAAAAGGGCGTACGCTTCCTCTTTTTAACAAATTAGGGCAGACAACGATATCATTCGAGATGATGGTTGGCTAGGAGCGTGCTATGCAGTGAAGTTCATTTTTAAGGGTGTGCTTATCGAAAGGCGGAACAATTAGGTGTGGTTTTGAGTCAGAGCTGACGATAGGGAACTGGTTCTAGGAATGTCCTAAGTTGAAGCTGGTGTTGAAAATGGGATGAGAATGGGAAATGTCATCGGATAGCTCATAATTTTTCATTTTAGCACAGTGCCATTGTGTATCATTGCCAGTGGAAGACGGCGAAAAGGTCTCCGGAAAAAAGGTCCCCTCAAAAGTGCATCCCACAAAGATTGCTTTGTGCCTGCTCTTTTATTGGTTTGCGCTTGTTGGGAACACAGTTTTTAATACTGTGCGCACACTCCATTCACTAAAGTGCGGATAACTGTAAGAAAGCGCATTGCCGAGACAAAAGAGAATCTTTTCGCGCGACCTCCGTGTCACGCACACCGAAGTATCTTCAAAGTAACTTGGAAAATCATTAGAAGTTATAGAAAAAAATATTGAATCTATGAATTCGGGGGACCTTTGAAAGTGTTTCCACTATACCAAATTACTTACTAAAGTATTTAAGATATGTAACTTAAATGCTCTACTCAAGTTACGGTACAAGTATGGCATAGCTTCATCGTGCGCGACGCCGCCGATAGGGGACCGCTTCGTCACGAGCTGGAGATTACAGATAGTGGTGGAGATACAGACAGTGTCGCGGGTAGTGCAACACCTTTGCGTGTGCGAGATTCGAAAAGGGCATATTATACCCGAAGCATTGGTACGGCGCACCAGCAAGGGCATGCATTGAGGTTGTCACCGTTGCACATCACTCTCACCAGAGGAGACGACATTTGATCGACGCTGGAAGCATCAAGCGTACTTGCACGTGCGCACCTTCGCTAATAATATTTGGAGCTCAGACGAGCCTGCGCATGCAGCTTGAAAGTGGTCCTTGTAAATTATGTAGGCATCACAGCTGTCGTCTCGCAGTATTCCTAGGCTAGGCCCACGCAGCTGTTCTTCCCTCCAGTCAATAAACGCTTTCTTAGTTTACGTCCTGATTTTTCTTCAGCATGTTTAGGGTGTCACTCTTTTCACGGATAATTGTCTGTCTAGACAACACTGGGTAAGAATGCCTTACAATAGCTCTCACTTTTCTGTTCAGGTGACCAGAGGGTGCTTTGTCTAAACTTTCCATGAAATATCTCGGTCGCCAAATCAAGCGTATACTTGTTGTCATTCTTTCTTATTGTTCATTGGATGTTACTTTACTCCTCGCTTGTTCTCTTGGATTTTGTTGCCTTCTTTTACGCGTTGTTGGAATTTAAATTAATGATTAAAGAATATTAAGGAAAGAGCTTCAAGGGCTCCTGAAGCTCTGGGGCTCTGTCATTAACATTTCATCATAGGTTCGCTGAATTTTCTACGTTTCCAAATTAATTGGTATTGGTGCGTAATTAGAGTTAGTCGACGCTTTATAGGAAAACTAGATGAATTAGCGCCTGATAACCAGGGCCTACTAGATTATAGCGACAATGTCACTTGCGCGCATCACTCGTGCCGAAATGTAGACTAGTTCTAGTCACGCCCCTAGTTCTAGTCATTCTTTCTTATTGTTCATTGGATGTTATTTTCCTCCTCGCTTGTTCTCTTGGATTTTGTTGCCTTCTTTTAAGCGTTGTTGGAATTTAAATTAATTATTAAAGAATATTAAGGGAAGAGCTTCCAGGGCTCCTGAAGCAATGGGGCTCTGCCATTAACATGTCATCATAGGTTCGCTGAATTTTCTACGTTTTCGAATTAATTGGTATTGGTGCGTAATTAGAGTTAGTCGACGCTTTATAGGAAAACTAGATGAATTAGCGCCTGATAACCAGGGCCTACTAGATTATAGCGACAATGTCACTTACGCCCATCACTCGTGCCGCAATCGTGAATGAATGAATCGCAATGACTAGAACTAGTGGCGCTGCTAGTCGCAGTCTACTTATGGCTTCTTGCTATAACGCCTTGTACTAAAGTTTACTGTTTTGCATCGGCAGTGCGCGTCCCACGGGATGTGTGTTCTTGCAAAAGTCGTACATCGACCGTCATCATCACGCTCTGACATGGGCTCACAGTAGAGGAAAACAGCACACCAAATAAAAACGCAACATGAGCTCTGATTACAACAACTGAGGTTTATTGCACCCCATGATTGAAGCTGAAAGTAGGGTATGTGTGCGAGGTGACGTTACATAGGTTCATTCAAGAGCCAAGCTCTGAGAGACCCAGAGAAGGGATGGCTCGCTGGCCCACTCGGTCAGTCTCGAAGGATTTCTGTGGCTCACTGTTTCGGCTTATGACGTTACTAGACAGAACATGACAATGACCCTCGTCAGCGTGGTGCTTCAGTTGTGGTTGAATTGAACTGTTCAGTGACATGGTGCGCACACCGCCGCATTGAACGCACACATCGGTCATTCACACACCGCCACATAATGGAAATGGATATGTATGGTATGGAAATAGTATGGAAATATTCAATCCGAGGCACGTACCACGACAACACAAATATCCTGCTTGGGTTTCCAAGGAGCTCAGAAAGGCATACTATCATCGCCTCTATACAAGAAATCAGGTTCTCCACACCACTTCGGTCTCTACAGTGAAGTTCGTGTTTTAGCTAAGAGACTTTTTAAATTGGATAAGCTCACCCATGACCCCATTATGACCCATTATGACCCCAGCAGCGCTCTCGGACATTCCCACAATCACGATCACGTTCAGCGTCGCCATCGCCGCTCCGATCACTTTCGTCATCTCTCATCGTCATCATCATCATTGTCACACTCATATTAGACCTCCTAGCTATGGGGTAGCGTTCCACTCCTAGAGTGGAAAACCTCCCCACTTCATCATCAGAATATATATGTTGTTGTTGTTGTTGGATAAGCTTTCGGACTCCGTGGAATCGTACCTGCGCAACCGCACTTGCGCTGTATCTGTCAGCGGTGCAAAATCCAAGCCTTATACTCCGTCATCTGGTGTTCCTCAAGGCTCCAACCTTGTGCCGCTGTTATTCAATATATTCGTTAACGAACTAATGTCAAATGTTCAGTATTCCCACCTGCTCCGGTACGCTGACAGCATGGAGCTATTTAGGGTTGTTTCTTCTCCGCACGACTGTTCGCTATTACACTCCGACATCGATAGTGTCACCGCTTGGTGTGCTAGGAATAAGTTAGCAATCAACTATGCAAAAAGTAAACTGTGTTTCTCGCGCAAAAGTAATATAATTGAATTCCATTATTTCTTTAACGGCAATGCTATTCATCGCAGCAGTTCTGTGCGTGACCTCTGCATTGTATTCGACTCCAAGTTGCATTTCACTGAACACGTCTCCATGGTACATTCTCTTACCTTGCGTACTCTAGGTCTATTGACATACAGGTGCAAATCATTCTCTCACCCAGATGTTTTTCTTCGCTTCTACACGGCTTATGTGCAACCACGTCTCACTTACGCGTCCCTAGCTCTCCACCACGCATACGTCATACGGCATTGCCTTTTGCCGTCCAATCCGAATAGAATAAGACTCATATTCATTTAGTCAATTTCCGCAAGTGAGATAAAATCATAACGTGGAGTCCTTGATCGTAATTAGTGAGGAAAGTACGACGTCAAAATGACGTAAAGTTAGAGCGCAGGGCGGAGCTAAAAAGCGAAAGAGTGCAGTGAATATTTGATGTGTATGCAAGCGTCTCTTTGATTTGAGCGCTAGTAATTACAATAAGCTTTCAGTGCCTAAGTTGCAATAATATAACGCAGAGAAATGCGCACCTTGTATACAACGGCTCCTTTAACATGTCCTAAGCTGATTTTGTAAAATATGTACATGAAATTAAGATCACGGAGTTTGAGCCCCGTACCTCTTCCCCTGTGGCACCCTGAGAGGTCGCATTACCAGCTTTCGTGGACAGCGACGCCTTGCGCCCTCACGCAGCCGTTCAGTGAAAGTTGCCGCCAAGACAATAGAAAAGTACTGTAGCAGCTGTTCTATCCAAGGTATCGTAATATTCCAGAAGATACACGTTCTGACATCTATTCTAAGCTTATACAAACGAAAAATATCATTATACATGAAATACCTTTGGTTAATTCCCCATACATCCCGCCTTTCCCTCCTATTTTTTTATATAATAAACATATTCCTCCCCCTCCGCCCCCCCCCCCCCCCCGCTTTTTACGTAACCGTGAATACATGGGAGGTATGGGTATTTTCACGCAGGAGACGATTTCATCGCTTAATATATCTGGTAATGTATGATGCACTGTAATATTCCCGTGGATATGCGTTGTAGGGTTCTCTAGATTGCTCTAGGGACCTCTAGATTCAACTTTTAGAAGAAATGCTAGAGGCACTCAATCGTCTGCGGTTCCCTTGTGCGTCAAACTTGTCCTACACTCTTAAAAATGAACTTCACCGCATAGCACGCTCCTAGCCAACCATAATCTCGAGTGATATCGTTATCTGCCCTGGGGGCTTAATCGCTTCATCGTCGTTACGGTCGTTACAAGCTAACGAGTGGTGGGAAATTCAAAAAGGTGGGCACGTGACACATTGCGCGTGACGTGTACCACGGCCTTCACGTATCGCGCGAAGAGCGCCGTGCACGTGTTTTATCACGTGGCCACTTTTTTGAATTTCCCGCCCCCTTTTTGAATTTCCCGCCACTCGTGAGCTTGTAACGAGCGTAACGACGATGAAACGATTAAGCCCCCTGGTTTGTTGAAAAAGGGAGGCGTACGCCTTTTTTGTGACACTTATGCTGTTCATAATTGTCACAAAAAAGGCGTACGCCTACCGTTTTCAACAAATCAGGGAAGATAACGATATCATTCGAGATTATGGTTGGCTAGGAGCGTGCTATGCGGTGAAGTTCATTTTTAAGAGTGTATAGATGCCTAATTTCGGAAACAGTCAAAGTGGCTCCTCCGCGTTGCAGCGGTGTGTAGCAGGGAAGTTACCTTTACGCGTCTGTTGAACTTTTCTCTGCTTATAAACAAAATACAGAAGCCGATACTGAAGATTTGTACAGGCTTTCGCGTGGAGGTCTGCGCTTCCTCAGGTACAAAGTGAAGTGGTGACACACATAAGTATATATAGTATAGACATATACACGACTAAACACACTGCTGTACAAAGAAAGGGAAGGGGAAAGAAGATATGGTGCCACATGTCTGTGTACAATGAATAGCTGGGCAGACGGATAAGTGACCTCTGACTGTTTAAGAACAGTAAAAGATGTTATTGTGAACAAAAAGGCTCGCCAACCCAGTTTTGCGGAAGGGGGGTCAGGAGTATGGGAAACGAGTGGCCCAAAATGGACAAAAGGGAAGGTTACGGATTATCTAAGGGAGTGCCAGACGATGACTGAAAGCGAAGATTCAATAATTGTGCACAAATAAATATAGATATATAACTATTAAATTTACATAAGCGGATATAACGAGCCAGGACTAAGATTCAGACCATTTGGTGTGAGACACTTGAATTGCGAAATTAAGTAGGACTCTCTATTCTTACGTTTAATGTCGGTGCGGAACCCAGATTCTAGCAATATAATTTTCAAATCAGTTTCAAAATCGTGATTAGGTTGATTGAAATGAATGGCGACAGGAGTTTGGCGGTCATTTAGGATATCAAATTTGTGGCCATAAAATATTTTTCTCATTGTGTTGGAGGTTTCACCGATGTATTGTGAATTGCACTTGCAGCAGAATATCAAGTAACAAATATTGGGTGAATTACAGTGGAGTGAACGACGAATTTTCAAAGAAGTCACCCAAAGTGCTACGGGCAATGGTGGACGGCGCGATAAATTTACAGGTCTGGCACCGTGTACTACCGCAGGGATAACAACCCGGCGAGCGCTTCATCATGCATGATGACGTGATGATGTCGCGCAAATTTTTAGATCTACGGAATGCTACTAGTGGGGGAGTCAGAAAAATTTCCTTTAATTGCTCGTCAGCATGTAATATATTGAGGTGGCGTCTAAGAATGGAATTGGTATTGACAAGTGATTTATGATATGTGGTGGATAAAACTACATTACTTAACGATGAAAGATGGAAATCACTGAAAAGGTTAGCCAGCTGTAGGACTCGAACCCACATCTTCTGGATTACCCTTCTATGTCCCTTCTATGTTGTTCCAGTCTCAGAACATCAGTTCTCTCTTGTACATTACTTAAGTCTTCTTTGCGTTTCGGGGTGAATAAGGACTCCCTGGATAGGCTAGATGATTTGGCAAACGAGTCATGGATGAGTTCAAACGGGTAATTTCTTTTTTCGAAATCAGATACCATTTGCTGAGCATGTTTTACAAAATCAGTCTGATCTGAGCATTCGTTTCAGATGATTCGTTTCAGGCGCAAGAACTGACCATATGGAATACTCCTTTTCTGGTGACTGGGATGATAGCTTTCATAGTGGAGATATTGGCGCTTGTCCGTTGGTTTCTTGTATAGTTCAGTTGTCAGCCTACCAGATTTACATGACACTGTCACATCAAGGAAGTTGATGGATGACCTTGAATAGTTACAGGTAAATGTAATTTTGCTATGCAGAGAATTGAAGTGATCAAAAAATGACTGCAGAGATGCCTCATCACCAGACCAGAGGACAAAAATGTCGTTGATGAACCTGAGATATACTATAAGTGGCTTAAGGGGGAAAGAATTAAGGGCTGAGTTTTCAAAACGACCCATGAATAAATTGGCATAATTAGGTGAGACCCGGGAGCCCATGGCAGCGCCATGAATTTGGACGAAGTGTTGATCGTTGAATACGAAGTTATTACAGCTAAGAACTAGTTCTAAAAGGGAGATGATAGCTGCATAGCTGATAGCTGCATGTGAAGAATATCGGAAGGGTGAGAATTAAGGAAGTGTTCAACAGCAGAGAGGCCTTCGTCATTGGGAATGTTACACTGTTAAAACAGAACTTCACCACATAGCACGCTCCTAGCCAACCATCATTCCGAATGATATCATTCAGTGCATTGATTTGTTGAAAATGGGAGGAGGCGCCTATCTGGGACAGATGATCTTGTCCCAGGTAGGCGCTTCCCCCCTGTTTTGAACAAATCATGACACAGAATGATATCATTCGGAATGATGGTTGGCTAGAAGTGTGCTATGTGGGGACCAGCTCCGGTGGCGCAGCGGTAACGCGTGCGCTTGGAGACTGGGAGGTCCGCGGTTCGAATCCGCGGGCCGGCTGTGCCGTCTGGGGTTTTTCCTGTGTTTCCCTCAGATGTGTAATAGGCGTATGCCGGCACAGTTCCCCTGAAGTCGTCCTATGGACGCAGCTATCCTCCCCCCGAGCGGATTCCGCTCGGTCTTCCACTTCACCCTTTCCTCTCCTCCTCTCCACCACCTTTCCCTTCCCGAGAAACATGCCGCCTAATCAGGCAGGCAGACCTCTCGGGTTCCTCCCAACGACACTCCTCCTCCTCCTCCTGTTATGTGGTGAAGTTCTGTTTTAACAGTGTAGTGTATAACGAAACGACATCCATTGTTGCCAACAAAATGCCAGCATGGTTACTGAAATGGTCATGGACAGCGTTAATTTTGGAAAGAAAATAATTTGTGTCTTTGACAAAGGATGGGAGAAGGGGTGGGATGTGTTTGATGGTCAGCAACTAAAGATAATTTCTCTGTCGGTGTGTTTATTCCTGAAATAATGGGTCTCCCAGGGCTATTGGGTTTATGAACTTTGATCAAAAGATAAAAACTGGTGTGACGTTCTTAGGACGCAAGAATTTGGAAATATGGGACGGGATAAGTTTACTAGTGACGAGTTCATCAATTTTCTTATTAATAAGAAGACAAAAGGAAGGGGTTGGATCCTGATCGATAGCTCTGTACAACGAGCGGTCATTCAATGTATTGAGAACCACTACACCGCCACCCTTGTCTGCTGGTCTGAAAGTCATTACGGGCTTTAAGATTTCGTAGCGCTACTTTCTCACAATTAGACAAGTTATCAGTGTGTACAATATATTTCGAATAATTAGTCTTGATATCCTTGTGAACGGCCTTGATGTAATTATCAATGAGGGGGCTAGTTCTAGAGGAGTCCGGCGTCCAGCTAGAGGGGTTTCGGAAGGGCGCAGCATCTGAGCTAGGTTTATCGTGAAAGAAGGTTTTCAGGTGCATTCTCCTATACCTAAGTTGTGCAGATCGTGCAAAAAATTCAAATTCATCAATATTACGCTCCGTTTATCAATTTATTGCGCCGTCCACCATTGCCCGTAGCACTTTGGGTGACTTCTGTTTGAAAATTCGTCATTCACTCCACTGTAATTCACCCAATATTTGTTACTTGATATTCTGCTGCAAGTGCAATTCACAGTACATCGGTGAAACCTCCAACACAATGAGTAAAAGATTTTATGGCCACAAATTTGATATCCTAAATGCCCGCCAAACTCCTGTCGCCATTCATTTCAATCAACCTAATCACAATTTTGAAACTGATTTGAAAATTATATTGTTAGAATGTGGGTTCCGCACCGACATTAAACGTAAGAATAGAGAGTCCTACTTAATTTCGCAATTCAAGTGTCTCACACCAAATGGTCTGAATCTTAGTCCTGGCTCGTTATATCCGCTTATGTAAATTTAATAGTTATATATCTATATTTATTTGTGCACAATTCTTGAATCTTCACTTTCAGTCATCGTCTGGCACTCTGTTAGATAATCCGTAACCTTCCCTTTTGTCCATTCTGGGCCTCTCGTTGTTGAATATCCCAAAGAAGACGACAGCTCATTACGTCATCGCTCGCGTCACCATTCGTGGTCGCTACCGCGCGACCATAGCACGTTCATTCCTTCACTTGCTCTCGGCGAATAAACGTCGTGTCATCATCGTAATAATCGTCGCTCACATATTGCGAAGACTGCAAGCGGTTGTCCGGTCACAACATTGCAGAGCACGGCAAGGACTTCCAAGGGAAGTAAGTGCGTCTTCTGCAACGCTCCGGAACACAAAACAGCAGAATGTACAAGTCCGAAGCCGCTGGATGAGAAGAATAAATTACTGGAGGCGCAACATCTGTTTTCGCTGCACTAAGCCAAATCACTCGCCGAAACAGTGCCGAGGTTTCCTGAAGTGCCGATCTTGCTCTGGGCGTCATGCATCCAGTATGTGTGACCCGACTTACAAACCGCCTCGTAAAGATACTGCCGCTCCGTCGTCAGAGTCAGTCAGCCTCAAGGCAACAGTCACCAGCATCGGTCAATCCAACTACATCGTACTGCTTCAGACCGCGACTGTTTTGGCTCGAGGAACAAAGCAAGAGGTCTCTACTCGTCTTGTCTTCGATGGAGGCAGCCAACGCACATTCATCACTAAAGCTCTGTCTGACGCACTCGGCTGTCCGCGGCTGCGATCTGAAAGTGTGTCCATTGGTTCTTTTGGCCACACCCCGTGTCCACAATTTCTCGATACCGTGGAAGTACAACTGAGGAGCCAGTTCGCCGACGAAGGCCACACCATCTTAGCCTTTGTAGTTGAGCAAATCTGAGGTGCCTTCGGAAGATATACAGTGTCAGATGCAACGCTACGGGTTAGCCATGCCTGACACGTCGCTCAATTCAGCACAGCCGATTGAAATACTCATCGGGGCTGACTACTACTGGCAGTTCGGCACTGGGAATTCACGCAAGCTTACACAGGGAGTGCAAGCGATAGAAACCACGCTGGGATGGACGTTGCATGGGCCATACGCCGCTATCAACAGTGTACGAACAGCTGCTTGTAACAATGTGATCGTGCTGCACGTAGGCCCAGTGCACCAGCAGGAGGTAAACAGCATGATGGACCGCATATGGAGTCTCGATAGCATCGGCATCCGCAGCGACGAGACCGATGATCACGTTCAACACCCTGTCATCGAAGCCTTCGAGAGTTTAATCCGGTTCGACAACAACAGATACGTAGTTGCATTGCCATGGAAGCCTCAGTCATGAATGGCCTCCAACAAATGCACTGCGGAGCGTCGTCTGTCACAGGTGACGAAAAGGTTGATGCGACGACCGGAGGCACTGCACCGATACGACAGCGCCATTCGAGAATATCTGACCTCAGGTGTGGCGGAAAAGGTCATAGAGAAAATGAACGAAAGTACGCGTGAAGGACATGTGTATTACATGCCACATCATCCTGTAATTAAGGAAGAAAGGGTGACAACGAAAATAAAGATAGTCTTCTTCTTCTTCTTCTTCGCTTCTTCGTCGCTACGTGGTCGCTACCGCGCGACCATAGCGCGTTCATTCCTTCACTTGCTCTCGGCGAATAAACGTCGTGTCATCATCCCTGATCGCTGTCCTGTCTTCCACACTCGTTTCCCGGTAGTAGCTCATAAGCACCAAATGCTCAGGAAGAAATGGTACCACGCGGTTCCGTGCGCCCAAAAATACAGGAGCGTCGTTGTGGACATCTGATAAACCGAATCATAGCCAATCAAGTGCTATCATTCGCACTCCTCATTTGTTCGAAATTGGAAGACATGCTTTTTTAAATTAACATTAATCTTAATGAACAATAAATGCTGCACGCCATTTAATGAGGAACATAAAAGCGGTTCCATTTGCTGCACCGCTTGTATTGTACAGATTGCGTCTGTTCTTTCTGTTCCTCTCTTTATTTTGCGGAGTACAGACAACGCGACAAGATCATGAAGCAGTTCTGCAATGTCTGCTACCTTCTCCTAAAAGTGAAAAAAAAAAAGAATAAATAAATAAATAAAAAGGAAGAGTCGTCTTTCCGCAGAACGAAAATTCAAATCTCAGTTCTTTCTTATTCTCACTGATCAGGCCATATCTTCTGTTTTGTCGACCAACTCGTGGAGTGGTAAAAGTTGTTTGGATTTCTGTAAAACGCTAACAACTTGGGGCAGCGTCAATGGGAACTTGAACTGGAGAATCGCAGCAAAAAATTTGAAGTAAAAATGGTAGACATCGATGCCAGCGAACTTAGAATGGAATATCCTTTTGTGTCATTGAGAAAAAGAGAGGACGCCAAACAAAGAGACGCCAAACAATTTTTAACGTACACATACAAGAAAGCCTCCAGGAGATATATCTGAATCCTTGCATTTGCATCAGCATTCTATTTTCTGACCACACCAGCTACTGTCGCTGATGCTGAAAGAAGTCTCAGCACAATGAAACTGACCGATCAAGAATATCCTGCGCTCAATTAACCATAAAAGATGTCAGGCTTTCTGAGTTCGTAGTCAACCGAAAACATGATTATCATATCTCTGGACTATGATGCATTGATTAACTAACTTGCGAAGAACAAGGCTCGAAAGAAGGGTTTTGCGCAAATGTTCACTGCAGGCCTATGTATGCATAATATAAACCCTATATAAATATCGTATTCCAGCTTCTGCACTGTAAGTGAACCCGGACATATGTTCGGAGGGGACCACGCTCTTTGTTGCTACAGCCCTGGGAGCCGAGTGCCTTTCGAGCTAGAATCAAGTCTTTTGTCCTAGGCTGCCTCCATGTCTATGAAAATAAAGCTCAAATTGAAAGCCATAAACGAGAAGGCGCTATTCGTTCTGGCTACATACAAGCAGGACCAAGCTGTTACATAAACTTCAAACTGACACATTAAGCGGCCTTGGTAATCGCCATTCATTCCACTTTTCTCACCCTATGACCTTGTTCCAAATGCGGGAGAGGAAGACCCGGCCTTTGTGGTCGCCCGCCTTTCGGTGCATATGAGCATTCGGATGTTATGGACGTTTGGTGCTTATGAGCAGGCTCCCCTCCTGCTCATTTCCACCAAACGCTGTCTGCCCAGCTATTCATTGTACACAGACATGTGGCACCATATCTCCTTTCCCCTTCCCTTTTTTGTACAGCAGTGTGTTTAGTCGTGTATATGTCTATACTATATATACTTATGTGTGTCACCACTTCACTTTGTACCTGAGGAAGCGTGGACCTCCACGCGAAAGCTTGTACAAATTAAACTTAAACAAAAATCTTCAGTGTCGGCTTCCGTATTTTGTTGATGTCATCTACAGGGGGCGACTTGACTCCCCTCTTCGTATACGCTTCTTTTCTCTGCTTATTTAGATTTAGTAACTGCTTTTGACCTCAGTTCTTGAGTTAGATATAATTTTGAGATCATGATTTTTACATTATGCGCCCGCGGGTGGAACACGAATTATGAAGCGTTATCTCTTCTCATATTAATTATTAACATGTCGCTGTTCAACGAATTCGTTTGTGTTAAAGGGACTATGAAATTTCCCAACCCGCATACTTTTTTTCGCTGGAAACTGTTCTTCCCGCCGAGAAACTAATGTGCCACAAATTTTTCCGGACGAAATCGCTCCAGTCTGTGAGGAGCGCGCGCTCGAAATGTCTCTTCCGCGTTCCTCCTCTCCCGCGCACATTCTCCCGTCGATAGTGTAACTGTACGGACCGCACTTCTGTTCCTCGTTATGTCACCGGTGTTGCGCAATGGCAAGTAATGCCAGACGCCCACAGCTCCCCATAGAGCCCATAGTTTGAGATAATTCAGGCAACACTGGACCTACGACCAATGAAAATGCGTCGTGATGCCTAGCAGCCAACTAATCAGCAACCTCTCAGTTTGGTTCGGCTTTCGGCCGGCCCTGGCTGCCATTGACTTCTACTGGTTTTCATACCTGGCGCCCGTTATTCCAAAATAACTAAGACATTTTTGATAGGCGAAATACATATTTACTGATGCAACGTATAAACTCAAATGTTTGACTCATATATTCACCGTGCGTACAGGACGTTTCGTTCCTTGAATAGACAGCAACCAAACCAAGTTCGAACTTGCAAAGCACACATACAGTCTACTTCTGGAGGCGAGCGAAGTCCACGAGTGCGTGCGTTTCACAGATGAGCATCTTCTTCTCATCCTGGCGATGCACCGTAGGTCACACAGTCACGGGAAATACTTTTGTCGTTACGAACACTCTCTTCTTAGTCACTGTATTTGAGAATGCGACAGCGCTCGAAAGTGTTCCTCAGGCGTCAGCTCACCAAGCATTCCAGTTCCGACCCGGCAAGAATGTCCGTAGGTTGACACTTTATCGGAGATCAGTACATGGCCAGAGTCACTATAGCTCACGAACAAACCCGAGCGTACACTTCCTCTTTGGTCGTTGTGGTCAACCGACATCGGCGTGCCGCGGAGACGCAGCGACCTTGCTTGGAGCTGCCCGCCTGGCCGACTGCCCGCGAAAAGTGAGCTGTCAGATATTTCGAAACTTTATCAACCAATCCCGGAGCGTGCATCCTCCTTTGGCCAATGGGCATCCGTCATGATGCCTGACGATGTAATACCACGTGACTGTAACGTGATTTTATTTTTCTACTTCCGCAAATGCGGGGAGCTGTGGAGGCCTGGAAATGCTGCGAGCGCGCTGTGGTTGGCTGGCGCCGTCCAGTCGCACATAGACAGTGTTGCCAATTTAGCGGATTTCCAGCCAGATCTGGCGGATTCGACTTGCATCTAGCGGGGGGAAAATTGTTTAGCGGCTAGCGGAACTTCTGACGGGGTCCTGGCTGAATTTAGGGGATTCTAGAGGATTCAGATTTTCGCCGCATTTTGGCTGAAAAGCCCGAAAAATCAATTTATTCCCTAGAGTATGCTAATTACCCAACCGAAACCAGTCTCCCGAAATTTTGCTATCTGACGGCAGTTTGCGCTCAAGAAGCTCACTTTCGACTCGCTCTCTTTCCTTCTCTGCAAGAACCTCTTTGACCTTTTTGGAGAACACACACCACTAATGCCCCGGTCAGAGAACAACGTTTAAGGCCTGACCCCTTAGTAGATAGGGCCGTGATCTCGCGCCATACGGACAGAAGGAACCTTGCTCTGTCCTTAGGGCACGAAATTAGGGCCCCAACTACTAAGGCCTTACATGTTGCGGTCACCCAGCACAACATTGTTTACAAGTGGATATGATGACATATAACCCGAAATGTTGCACCAGAACACGAATTAAAGTAATGCGTAAGGACATCTTGCTCCCTCTTGTAGTAGCCCACAATGTCTACCCATTGGGAGGTGGAGTTGCGTCCATGGCTTCCTTTCTCGCTTTCAGTAGCGTCCGTTGCAGTGTGCACTCTTCTGTTCTGCTAAAATGCCAAAAATGAGTTACAAGCAAAAATTTCGCAAGGAATGGCTCCGGGACCCTCTGCTAAGTGCTCGGCTACGGTGCAGAACGGCGGCAGATTGGACAGAAACGGTGGAGTGCCGACTCTGTGGCTGTGTGCTAAGTAGTCAGTACTCAGACCTGAAGGTGCATGGAGAGAGTGCAAAGCACAGAAAAGCATCGGGACATTTCACGTCCGGTCAACAGACAGTTCGCATCGCCCCGAGGAAAAGTCGATCCAGCACATGAGACTGAAGGTAGGACAACGCTTTTTATTGCTGAACCCAGTTCAGTGCTGACCGCCGATCATCTCGGGGAACTTTACAAGAAGTCTTTCTCGGACAGTGCTGTGGCAAAGGAATATAAGATGATTCGGTCCAACTGTTCAGCTATGGAAGAACATGTTTTTCCGCACTTCAAGGAGGATCTTCATTGCAATGGGGCAGTGTACCGCCATAACGGCGGAGGATGACCCACCATTTATGACCATTTATGTGTGTGTGTGTGTGTTCATCGCACCTTCAGCCAGCTGAACTTGATAAAGAACAAGTTGCGCAATAAAATGAAGCCGGAGATGGTCGAAGCCATTCTGGCAATCCGCTCAGGCTTCAGACGGCACTGGAAGAGCTGTTTCGAGTACCACCTCCCCTCCTGAAGTTGTCAGGAACATCGGAAAGAAGAAATGAACGAGAATGCGAAGCAAGCTCCTGAACACCATGAATACGGGTGCAATATACATCAATTTCAACATGCTCAAGCACTTTTCAGCGCTTAGCGGATTTTAGCGGGTTCTTCGCGAAATTCAGCGGATTCTGGTGGAATCGGTTGGCTATTTTGGCGGTTCACTCGTCTAGAATGGTGGCAACACTGCACATAGAAGGTCACAAGGTCTCTGGTCGCGTCTGAGGGTGGACGTTGAAGCATTACGTTTTCTTGGTTGGACGCGTTGGGATAACACGCTATAATGAACAGCTTTTTGCGTGTGAATAGTTTGCTACAGTTGAGTTGGTAAGTATGACATGTGAGCTGTACTTTTTCATCGAATGTATTCGTCCTCTGCTTTGCGGCCGTTCACAACAAGAAACTCAAGAACCTCCGTGGCTTTGAGAGTACGTTTTTCTGACGAGTTACGTGGGCCTCTAGCGATTCACCGCAACGTGTATTGGTTGTATCGCCGTCACCAATGGAAAGTGTCTGGTGGTTGCTTGGCGTTGCAGTTATATTTACGTCAGTTGCAGTTATGTTTACGTGTTGGCGATCTGACAACAAAGGAAGTGCGTTGTGAAGTGCGACTGTGATATTTGGAAGATGCCCCCTTTGTTGCTTGATTTGTTTGCACAAATTATCGTAAAAGACTGGGTGGTCTAAAGTTGTTTTACTTTGTTTTACTTTGTTTCAACTCGTGTTCTTCGCCATCATTACTGTTATTATTCAAAGCGGCTTCGCGCCTTCAGGCGATTTTGATTTACTCTGCATTTATTGTTCTACAGATGGCTGTATTTCCTTCCGTCAAAGGACTTCTTGTTTGCCTAAGATTATGTTTCATGCAGGAATTTATTTATGAGCACGTCACGTATTCTGTATTCAATGTTGAGCACGTCGTAAATCTGAACATTTAGCATTGCCAACCACCATGCCTACAAAAACTCAGCTGTAGCGTATTGTGTAAGAGTATTCTGCGCATCGTCACTGCACATCTGATAAGTGTTTGTCGATTAACAAATTTATTGTTCAATCAGGTTTCCAATACTGTGTAATACATCCCTAACCCTAAGACTGGGGGACACAATCTCACGACACCAGTTCGCCTGCTTCATGCCCTCTTATATTATTGTGTTACGTAAGCTTGAAGTCACCAGTTGAGGTAACTGGAAAGAAGCAAAAAACCCCAGCACTGACGTAGCATGCCCAATATTTTGCAATTAGAAAAACGACAAGTAATTGGTACTATTTCAAGTAGACTGCTTGTTGGTCTTCTGGCGGAAATCTGCTTTCTTTGTGAAATAACTGTTCCATTTGCCACCGGGACAGAGTCCTCGCTATGCAGGCTCCTCCGAGGGTGTGGGTACACTTGTATGTGCGTCAAGAACGAGGGCATCAGGCTCAAACAGCTGAAATGTCCACAGTTAGCTCAAATAGTACAACAACTAAGACCTAACATCTGCATATACACATTATATGCTGTACATGCATAATTTTTGTTGTTAATAGAACACAGGATATGTTCTATTTTACACTGTCACACCCCTCATCTAACAACTGTATTGGCACCAGTGTTACCAGCAAATAAGGGCTGAAGTAGCTGCACGGCCTTGCAGGATGCCCAGAGCAAGTTGAACTGGTTGAACACAGCAGTACACCACTGGTATGAAAATGGTTGGTAGGGTTATTTTTTGGTAATGTGAAACAAAGCGCAGAGTTGTAGCAGGAAGAAAATCTCATGAGGACAAAGTGCATCAAAAGTAGGTTCCTTTAATTTAGAGGTGACCTGCAGAGCACTTGCTGGAGTTGTCCTGGCACGTTACCCTGGTGAAAGACTTCAGCTGCCATACACATGGGCTGCCCTGATTTGAGAGAAGAAAATAACACAGTATACAACTCCAGTTCCGGTGAATGCAAATGATGCAATCTAACTGAGCAATGATTATAAGATAAGAAGTGTAAAGAAAATGTCCCCCTCAATATCATATTTGTGCACATGATAAAGCAAACTGTAAATCAAATGACAAAAAAGGTTAAAAAAACTTGTGAACAATATACAGAGCCCGAATGGTAGGCAAGACACTGCATTAAAGAGAAAGAGGGTGCACAGCATTTGTCTGCTCTGATTAGTGGGTTACAATGATCATGCTGTCTCGCCTAAGGGGTTTCAGGCTCCGCTGAGGAAGTCACCTGTGAACATGAAAGCAGCTGAGTGAAGAGAAAAGAACGGATACGTATGTTCAACATATTACATAAATATTCTGTTGAAGTATGGTTTCTAAGATCATGCTAAACGAAGTGTACTTTTATCAACAGTGCACCACCTGAGTTTAGGGACTAGATTCGGTAACTTCTATTTTCTTTTTTTTACTCTCTCTGTGCCGTAAGCGGCGGCAAGGTTCAGAGTCACGCAGATGAGAATTAACCCATTCACGCAATCCTGAAATCTATGATAGCATTTGAACCACACGGACTGAGAGACCTTTGTTAGCCCCAATAACGAAAAATGCTCACACCTTTGCGCCGTTTAGGTGGATGTTCTTTCCCCGGTGCATAGGTGGGGAGTAACGCGTTACAAAGTAGTGCGTTAACGGTAACGCATTACATTCGAGTAGTGAAATATGGTAACGCATTACATTTGGGAGAAAAGTAATGAGTAACGTAACGTCATTACATTTTTAACAACTAACGCGTAACGGCGTTATGCGTTACTGCGTGTTCGGGAACTTGAAAGCTTGAGCGAGGACCGTGCCTGCAGAATCCGGGAAAATACCCTATTTTTTCTATTCATCTTCAACAACGACAAGAAGGTCACATCGATACCCACGAAGAACGCAAAAGAAGGGTTGTTGACCTACCATGGTTGAGGTGTCAGCTTTGTTTACCACCTCTGTTTTTCACTCCCTCTGGTATTTTTCGGACGAATGGGACAAAAGCGGCAGAAAAATAGCCTCTACCCTCTGAACAAGTAACAAAGTACCAAGGAATTGGCAGTTTGGATTTGTACTGTATGAGATAAAAGGTCACCGTCTCTATCAACCTTGACAAGGAGCACTCACTGGTCATTAGGCGTCCTCTCATCCCAACGGGCGAAGCTCACCGATGAAAATTTTGAACATCAACTACTTCTGCGTTGCAATAAATCGTACATGTAAGTTGTATTCATGCGTGACCCTTGTTTATGCCCAACATTGCTTGTATTGATTTGCGGAATGCACTTACGTGACTCAACCAAAAATGGTACATATTATAAGGACAACTGGTGAAGTAATGCAAAAGTAACGGCATTACTTATCAGAAGTAACGGCGTTAGTAACGCGTTACCTACTACCGCAACAGTAACGAATAACGTAACGCGTTTCTTTTCGAAAAAGTAGTGAGTAACGGTAGTGCACTACAAAATAAAAGTAACTTCCCCACCTATGCCCCGGTGTGGACAGGTATTGTCATGGTGCTACACCTTGATTCAGACGACACTGAGCTCGTTATCCAGTACGTTGATGAGATTCAGCGTACCCTTCGTAAATTCGATCATGCAAATGTCCGCTACAGACACGAACAGTCGATGGCACCACATCGTCTTTCCACTCCGGCGGTCCGATTGCTTTGTGGCATCAAAAGCTGTCCGTCTCGTCACTGGGAACCATGAGACATTGGATACCAGGCGAATATTGACGTAAATTAGGGCAACCAACTATCCAACATCGTCTCGGCATGCCGACGAAAACCACAGGATGCGACTATACGACTGCGATAGACTGCGACCGTCGCGCGGAAGCTGCCGTCATGGAGATTTCCACTGCCGATGAACGCATACGCGGGATCCTACGGCGCATGCTCCTGGCGGGATCCTTCGGCCGGCTCGGCAACACGTCATCGTGACGTGTTGCCGAGCCGGCCGTGGTCCCATCATGGAGGAAGGAAACACAAGGACCGGTCCCGACAGTTTTCTATCGGGACGAGCGTAGCCGGCATCGCATTGCATTTTGGGATGCTCCTGTCTACCACGTGACCCTCCAGACAGCATGGCGCCAGCAGAGCAGACGACGCGAGCTGTAGTTGTGTCACAGTTCAGATGGCAGTGTTACGTTGAACGCGTGCTTGCACTTTATTTCTGAGTGTTCGAATGTTTACTGTTCTATTAGAAGACCAGTCACAGTGTGCAAACGCAAAAGGAGTACGCGGAACCAGAAACATCACGTGTGGCAACGGTTACTGCCAACGTATGTACGTTCTTTGATTAAGTGGTAAGAATGCCGTACTCAAAATACCATTAATCAGATTTGTACAAAACAGAAGATATGAAATGAATCTGCGGCACAGGTTGAGGTCCCAAATGAACAAGATGACTCGAACACACACGGGTGACTAAAACAACTTACCGTGTACTTACGAACAAAGCGCGTTCCCGTGACAGAGCTGCTTCCAGTTCAACGAGAGCCGCAGCCGGGACAGCAACACATTACCATACGTCGTTTCTACGATGGTGCTCACATTTTCACAATAAATTACTTTCAAAAAGCTAAATCATGCGGAGAGCAGCGCGAGAAAAAAAGCCCTGTAAAACCGAAACTTTAGAGGGGATCACGTGGTGGACAGGAAGCAATGCCGATTTTGACTCGAGCGACCGCTAGAGGGTGGCTACGCTAGTCTGGGGCGAAGAGCCCCTCCTTGTGTTTCCTTCATCGATGGGTCCCGTCAAGTTGCCCGCTGTGTCTCCGCTCGGCAGCTCGCCACGGCGCGGCGCCAGCTGTACTCCGTTCGCCGCTCCGTTTAAATTCGCTCCCGAGAATACTCCTCGCGTGATGAAGGATTTTGGTTCTAGACTCGGAAAAAGGTTTTCTTTCTGATGAAAACGAGAAAAAATAATTTCATAGTCCCTTTAACGTATTTAAGAAAATTTTAGTAAACTTTTTGTTTATCGGTAATTGCCGTTCGGTTTTAACAACGTCTGACAACACAACAGCGCATGTTCACGTAATTATACTGCACACACTGATGATAACTTCTAAAGGCGTTTGACAAAATCGTTTCCAAAACTGCACCCGTCAGGGCAAAATGGCAAATTTCATCAACTTCGGCTCTTAATATCATATGAAATAAAAATGCATACCTTGACCACATCACACCATACAAAACATACAGACATGACACATATGACATACGCCACACATCATGATACACGAACACAGCCGTTATTCGCGAATCTCTCGGGGAACGTATGAGACGCGTCTGAACGCCTCCAGAGATGAGGCGCAACTGACGGCGGCTCAAGCAGGCTCCAACAGCTCCCCATAGAGGCCAGAGTTTGAGATAATTAACACAACGTTGGGCACATAACAATGAGAGTGCAACGTTGTAGATTTATGCATAGCCAGTCGGCCAATCAGGAGACTTAACGTTTGGATGACCTTTCGATCGGTTCTGGCTACCATCGAGTTCTAGTGGATTTGACGCCTGCAGCAGAGACTTTTGGCTAAAAGGAACGTTTTATTCACACAAAGCACTGATTCAAAGATCTGATACATGGGTGCGCTGCGAATACAAAGTCCACTGCGTTGTTGACCGTTGCGTGCTATCCAGTGTTGTACGTAGCGCCGTTACTAGTAGCGCCGCTACCGTATCCGTTACTTTTTTCGGTAGCGGAGTAGAGATCGGGCTACTTTTTTAAACGGGTAACGAAAGAAGTACTTCCGCTACAAATTTGCGGTAGCGCAATCTTTGAGCGCTACCGCTACATTCCGAGCTGGGCTTCGCGACAACTCGACTTCGACCTATCATCAAGCCTCCTCTCTGCCTGCCTTCGATCAAGCTGCCCGATATCACACAACTCATTCTGCGAAGACCGGGCAAATAGCCGAAAGGAGGGCACAGAGGCCGTTGTCTTACAAAGAGGAAGTGTCCTCCACGTGTTCCCTATTTGGGATGAACCTTCTTGAAGATTTGGTGCATTGTCGGAGTTGTCTGCAAACTGACGTCACTCCATTCTGGAGCCGTCCTCGCTAGGTCTGAGTCATGACATTCCACATGACATTGCACCACGTACGCTTTGGTGCTTGACAGTTGCCATTTCTTGTCCGCTGCAATGGAGGGACCATGGCCTGCTACAGTACAAAACAGTAGCGTGGTGTTCAGATGTCTACTATGCGCTTCGGTGGGAAAGCTTTATCTGTGCGTCAAGGAAGTCAACGTCCAATTTGAAAAAGCACACCATGATATGTTTACTAACTTCTCGTTCCGGGCAATCCGAGTTCTTTTTGTGACAAAGCTGTTGAGCCTTTTATCGGTAGACTTGCTTTGTGCTTTATTTGCTTTAGAGGAAGAGAAAAAGATATGCAGGATACCGGGTAGGCTTTAGTAAATCTGTAAAAAAACGGTTTTCAAAATTTTAGCCTTCAGGCAACCTACGTGTAACCTCCATTGGACGTCGATTTATTATTTATTTTATTATCTATTATTTTAAGACGTTTGAAGTACGTCATCAACGATACTGTTTCTTTCCTAAAAAGTAGCGCATGAAGTATCGCGTTACTTTTTACGGGTAACGGTAGCGGTATTCCGCTATTTTTAGGTACGTGTAACGATATCGGGATTTCGTTACTTTTTGCTCAGGTAGCGCGTATCGGTATTGCGCTACCTTTATCGGGTAGCGGGTACAATACTGGACTACCATCTTATGATGAGCATCTTGGAGTTGGAGTTGGACGGACTAAAATGAGCATCTTCTTTCGCTGCTTGCAGAGCGGAGAGCGCTTGTGTGGCCCATAATCCTGTCTTTGTTGTCAGCCCGCGAAATCCGACGGCGCCCGAACGTGTTCTTCACTCTTCAATCGCTCCAACTCACGAAGCATTCCAGTTCCACAGTTGATAGACTGTTGCTATGATGGCATGACTTGACATAATGATATCGGAGATATGTAGCCCAGAGGAATAGGAAGAGACGTGCTCTTTGCTTGACAGCAGATATATGTGCCACTGGAAGTCCAAGCAAATTCAGAGTTCATGTTAGCGTTAGCGCACATCCCCCAAGTGTACTGCAGCCATAGAAACAGAACAGCACGAAGTGGCTAAAACTTAAGAATCATGTCTCTCAATGAGAACTATCACATGAGATGGCACAAAATACATTATGCCTTAAGTCATATAGATATGCATTTCCGACTTCAATCGACAGATAGTCCTATCCAAATTTGTGGACATTCTGAACCTTGTGAGGTGCAGTGATCTTGGCTTAGCTGGTGCAGCGGAGGCAGTGAGCCCTGTTGCGGTCGTCGCATCTTGTTAGCCACTTTCTCGAGCTGCATCCCACTGCCCTTGCAAGAGCTGCTCCTTATGCTCGTACTGTCCTCTGTTCCGGACCTACGCGTAACGTCGAATATATACGATTGTAGTTTCCACACATATGAGTAAACGTATAAAAGAGCGCAAGTTGAGATAAACATGCTTTCTCAGATTATTGCGGTCTGGAGTCACAAACAGCAAAAAAATAAATCGACGCAGTCGCGAACGCCGCGTACTGTAAATGAATTTCTCGTTGCAACATTCACAGACGCGACAACGTCATTCCATGTCTCTCAACGGGGCTTCACCAATGCTTCCCCCAACAGGGCAATGTCATCACATACTGTAAATGTCTTTCGAGTGACCGTTGGTCGCACATGATTAGCCTTGACCGGAGAACCAGTGGACGACGCCATATTTGCTCCGGTGCGCCTTGCATTGCAAGCCCGGCTACTGACCGGGTTCCGTTGAGCGCGCTACTTTCCACTGTTCACTCTGCAGTTAGTTCGACGTCATGACCGATCGTATCGGAGCGCAGCGCGTGGTATACAATAGTCTCTATTTTGTTGTGTTTCCAATATCTCTCTGTGTTCTTGTTCCGCACGACACGGAGTACTGTTTACCTGTTGCGAGAAATGAAACTAAACAACTCAAATCAACGCCCATACATAGCTCCACATCTGCTTTTCGTATGAGCCCTGTTGTTAATATTGCTTACTATCACGGTGCTATGCCTTTCGCCAAACGTTGAAAAGTACACGCACAGATACAAAAACGTTGAATAGGTTCTGAGATACTAGAAGGGAAGTGCATAATTTTTCATTAGATTTAGTGAAGCTTAACCTGTGAGACTATGGTCGAAATCGAGGAGAATCACAGGATATGTCTGCCTGAATGGCAAGAAAATTTAATAAAACGTAAGAAAAAACTGTTTTCCTCCCCGCTGTGTTCGACGTTTCCTATTTCATTGATTATGTTTCTAATTTTCTTTCTCTTCGAGAATCATGTGACAGATATTTGTTCGAGAGAGGAAGAGCGTGTTCGTTCCCCATGTCGGCGTGCTGTAACCAGGGCCGCGGAGTTGCCGCAGTTGGAATTATACCAGATTTATCAGAGTCTGGAATGGAATTGAAATGGAATGGCGGAAACTGTCCTAGGAACGGAATGGGAATGGAACTAGGATTTTTTTTGTGGCAGGAATGGAATTGGAATGGAATGGTCTGGGTGCTCCGGTGGTAGTTGTTAACCCATTCGTTTCCAATTGGCCTTCGCGCCCTTTGCACACACCACTACATTTGCACAGGTGTCAAGAGCGAAATAATATTGTTGAATGTTCGACATGTTTAAAGGGGCTTTCCTTCTCAGTGCAGCGTCAGCAGACGTAGAATGAATATTTTCCACAGCTTCGCATATGATGACAGCACAGCGAAATTGGTTATCAGAGACCTCTTTCCAGCACCTCATGTTTGTGAACCGGAACACAAGATATCCCTGATCAGCAAGATTGCTGACATGTCCGAATTAAAAAAAAGTTTATCATCACAATTAGTAGTGTATCGATGTTGTTGTGATGTTAGGAACCTCACCGCACCTTGTCTTTCTGCTTTTTTCGTGCTGAGTAATACTAACCTCCTCTAACACTGCTGGGGTAGCCAGTACAGTTATAAGTCCTTGTTTTAATGCGTTAGCATTAGGAGTGTCACAGTGGAAAAGTTTTATGTATGTGTGTATAAGATGGTGAAGCGTCTCCGAGGCTGAGGTATAAGTGGAGATGTAAAGGGGAGATAAGAGGGCAAATGTAAGTGAAGGTAAATGATATGAAATTGAAGTGGTTTAAGATAATTAAGAGTAAGATGTAAGAGTAATTAAGGGTAATTAGAGAAAATTAACAGAAATTAAAGCAGGAAAGTTGAGTTTAACGGTAATGAATGTAAGATATATGTAACGAAGAGAAAGATTAAAGGGTCTCTGACCAGAAGCTGGAGAGCCTTTTCCGCAGTGGCTACCGATAGAATACACAAAAGCAACTTCACATACGAAAATGCATGCCTCAACACCTCGTAGTTTTCGTAAACTCGAATTTTGAACATCGCGGTTCACGCCGACGCTGGCACACCTAGCGTCAAACCAAGAAAACGTACGCATATATAGAAAACTCATCTGGTCATCCCAGTGGGATGACGTCAATCGCCCATGCAATCAGCGCGCAGAATGCCGTCACGTGATCGAGCACTACAACAACTACTTTCAGCAAGAACCAACATTGTTACGCCGATATACTGTTGTCACAATGTCCGGAAATAAAAAGTATGTATATACTTCGAAATCTACGACCTGTTTTATGACTGCGATAATCCAATTAGCGACTTCCGTGAAAGAGGAGCTACGAGGCTACGAGCTACGACGACTTTCGGGATCCAGCGCGCAATTTCACTGCGTTAGCGTAGTGTGTGTATTTCCAAGTTTTCTTTATTTATATCTTTTGGAACAACGACCAATTTATCGAGGTACAGCCCTTACTTCATTTGACGTGCCTCGGTTGTGTCGTCAAAGCGAGATTTCTCGGCGGGCATTCAGTTCCGTACGATACTGCGCGTTCAACCGCAGCGGCAGGATAATACCGCGGCGGATTTTGCCAATCATATTTGAAGAATGCAGACTATGCGACGGACCCCTCAGTTTGAGTACAAAGAACCTCCGCCTACAGCAGTCCGCAGTGCTTTCCTTGAATCTATCTTCCAAGACTGTTGCATCTGGACGTGACGAGGTTAGTGTCTTCTGTATAATTTATACAGTGATTACTCTCCTTGGGAGAATTACGTTGTGGCATGCAGATGTTAGGAGACCATTTACGCAACAAAGAAAAATACGGATTAAAGAAAATTGAAGTTTACGCATAATCAAAAGATTACTGTACAATTCTGAGTGTTGTTGAATGCAGCCATGCCAATGCAGTAAGCAACATTCACAGTACGTAAAATGAAGCTGTGTATTCAGCATCTAGATGTAACATAACAATTGTCACAGCAGTGTGCACCAATGTAGTTCATGACTTCCTTGGACAAGATGTGGAACCAAATGTTGGAAATACAAGGCAGGGATCAGGTACAAGTTTTCTTCTATTTGTTTTCCTTATAATATGCAGCATACTGCACATAGTAAAGAATGGTTCTGGATTCTAAGCCAACGCAGTTGAAATCCTTAGTTTACCCCAAGCTGTACTATTGTTGTCTAATCTGGGGAAACACCAAAGAGGGCAACTACGATAAAATTGCAGTGCACAAAAAAAGAAAGAAAGAATGCCTGGTATACGACAACCATGTCTACAGGCTGTCTACAGGTGCAATGTGCTGGACCCTCGTTGCAAAGAGGCCCAGCAGGGGTGCCACTACAATCCATCCATCCAGCCCCTCAGCTTTCAAGACATGTAAAATACAGTAGACAAAGCGTTCACTTGGAAATCAGACATTTACACAAAATTGCCTTGCAAATTCAGGATCTTTTAGCGCCATCCCAAACACTTGCCATTACGGTATGAAATCTATCACTGTACCACCTTACAAGGTTCCACTGCTACGGACCAACTACAAAAATCAGCAGAAACTGTTCCTCTTCCGAACAATTTTTTTCAGCTGATTGGAAATGGCCTTCCTGTGTCCAGTTTCAAAACAGAGTTACACAAACTTGTTGAAGTGTTATTAGAGACATTCCACTCTGTTATGTATTTTTGTGTGTGTGTGTGAAAATGTGGACAGCTCGGTGCATTTGTGTATTTTATTTATGTGGTTGTGATTTGCTGTATACTCGTAATGGTAATATCTCAGTTATCGCATTTACATGGCTTTTTTTTAACAATGTTAGGGTGATGACTTCATGGAAGTGGAAGGAACAGGAGAGGAAGAAATCTGGCAATAGTCATGACAGTTGTCCGTCAGGTACGGGACCAATTTCTTTTATAAATGTGGTATATAGCGTGAAGTTGTTACTAACCAAAAGTTTTTTGTTCCCTTTAAAGGAATCTACAGGTGGTGAGCATGCGTAAGGAATTGACATATCTCAGTACAACTTAGACCTGCCTGTTGCACATGAGATGTGTGACTCTACTTACACACACAAGCTTCTGCAGGTTCGATGCATGTATATTTTGAAACATGAAAGACAGAGTGCTAAAAATATATCTGAGGTGAAAAATTGAGCAGTTCAGTGCAGTAATTCTATAGATTTATTTTCAGCATTTTGGGAAAAATATAGTGATGGCAAGATTACCTGTGTTGTACTGCCAGACCATCTGCCGTTGGAGTTCCATGTCCCAGTTATTATATATAATAGCTGTTTGAGGCTATTACATATTTATTATGCAAGTTTTGTGCCTGTGAGTTCCTGTAAATGTGCTCTGCGTTGATCATACTGGACAGAGAGCTATGTCTGTATAATAACAGTGACTAATGTTCTCCTGCCCATAAACCTATTCCTAGGGTACATCTGCACCCTTGGAAGTCACTGGAGAGGCGTGTTAGCTTAGCTCAATTGGTAAGGGCCCTGGATCGGTAATACAGAAGATGTGGGTTCAAGTCCTACTACTGGCTAACCTTTCCAGTGACTGCCTTCTTTCATCGTTCATTTCTTAGGCACTTGATGCTTTGTATGTATTTGCCTTTTCTATGTGTTCCAGTCTCAGAACATCAACTGCCATGTTCAAAAGAAGTGGAATATGCCTCTGCAATCTGGAACCCATCCCAACATCTCTTAATCGACAAAGTAGAATTTGTACAGAACCGCACGGTTTGTTGCTCGTGATTATCATCCTTTTTCCAGCGTCTCAGCCATTAAAGCCAAACTCTTTCTTACTCCTTTGATTACCAGATGAAAGGTATCACGCCTGGCATTCTTTCATAAGTTATATTACAGTCACACTCCTCCCCACCCCACTTACTGTCAATCCCCTCACAAGTTACTTCCAAGACTTGATGACTCACACAAAGTACTTGCACAAAGTACCTACACAAACAAAAAAATTCCTCTACTCTCCGCACCAGCTGATGGTGTCAAACTGGAATGACGTTCCTGCCCACAAAGCATCAGAACAAAATGTATCGTCATTTATTTCCAAGTGCTATGATCGTTTTCAGATCGAATGAATTTCTTTGTGGTGAGTGAACGAATTTTGTTTGCATCAGTTTGGTATTTTTCTTTTTTGGATAAAAAACCTCCTGCATTTATGTAAATCCCTTCACAAGGTTGTTTAAGTAAACAAATGAAATGAATAACATCGTGATACTTTCATAGTTGGAGCATTTTTAATGCATATTTTAAAACAATGGCTGCTAAAAATGTGTCGGACACCGTTACAAAGGCTGCCGTCTGTATCAGGTGAATCATGATTTTTCCTAGAAGCCCAATAATGTATAACGCTGCATCACATATGCTATTTTGGAGCAATCTCTGCATTTATGTAAATCCCTTTACAAGGGTGTTTAAGTAAACAAATGAAATGAAGAACTTCGTGATACTTTCATAGTTGGAGCATTTTTAATACATATTTTAAAACAGTGGCTGCTAAAAATGTGTCAGACACCGTTACAAAGGCTGCCGTCTGTATCAGGTGAATCATGATTTTTCCCAGAAGCCCAATAATGTATAACGCTGCATCACATATGCTATTTTGGAGCAATCTCTGCAGACATATTATGAAGATATTATCTGAGTGCCACAATAAACTATATGAACCACATTTCATGTTACATCATCTTCGACTACAACATGCCTATTTGAGTATTTGAGCAGCCCAAGATACAAAGCTTGGTTCCTCAAGGTCTACATCCTACTCGAACTGGGTGTGCACTTTGCACACAAAAGGAAAATTGAGAATGAAAAAATGGCTAGGAAGCAAGCGAACTGGGGTTTTACATCATGCATAGAAGATTGAGGTTTTTGATAGTCCACTTGTGTAGTGAGCACTTCTGGAGGACTGAGAGCAGGAACCGAGGTCACACACAGGGTAACCTGCATAACAGTCTGATTTACTTCCACATAACGATCATTAAAATACTTGAGGTGCTTAAACAATACTATTTGGGTGCTATCAGACAGTAAGAGTTCGAACACTTACGACATATTGACTGAATGGGTGGACAAAAGGATGCGTCAGAACAGGATTGGATTTGTGTCTGTGGTGGAATTGAGAGCCCAATGTAATTCTTACTAGGCGGAGCAGGGTGGTGATGAGATGGTGCTTTGTGTCAGGGGTCAGCACAGTGGTTTATCCAGAATCCCAAGCATGGAGGAGTGTTGAAAAAAGTTCGGAGGGATGGGGGGGGGGGGGTCATTATTATAGTTGCATCATTACCGACATGTGTCTACAGCTGAAATTGCAAGGGCACCCCCTGTAGGGGGTACTTCCACCTAGTACCTTGGGTATTTAAAGCATGTAGTAGTTACTATGGGAAAGGCTTTGCGTATCCTGTTCACCGCGCAGACTGGTATAACGATTCTCTTGTTTTTTTCAAGTCTGTGCAACATCCATCTCACGAACTGTTGGTATGTAGTGTACATATCTATTTCCTGTATGAGACACGCAAGCTTTGAACAAAGCTAAAGCTAGTAGGACGCCGAATATTAATTCACCTGCACTCTTTCTGAATATGTGACGAACAATAACGAAAAGTTCAGAAAAACTATTTTGTATTGAAACCAACCAGCATGATTGTGCACGAGACACGTACGCTTCTTACTTGTGAATATGAGCGCTAGGTTCGTGCTGCCCTCGAAGTTCTAAATATGCTACTTTAAGAGCAGCTCCTTGCAACATAAGCACTCGACTTCTTTCGGCATTATTATGCAATGAACCACTCCGGCCCCTTTACACGGCACCGTCAAACATGAAATTTACACAAACTGTTCATGTGCTTCATCGTGATCGATGCTGAAAGCTCATCTAACAGTCTGTCGTTGGAACTTCCTCTTCATGCTGAAGTCGATTCGCGGCTCAACATTTCAAAAGCAAGGCCTCCATACTCTGCTGCACGTAGCAGGTGCCTCTCAGCTGCTGAAAGGTAGCTGAAAAGCTGACTTGTCGACTCCGCTGTGCTTCCGCGTCCATATTGAAAAAGCACCCAGCAATACGGAAGTTGCGGAAACCTCCCGAACTTCCGGTGGGGACTTTCCACCAATAAACGTCGCGGGCGTTTGACGTCATACACATGGGAAAACCACTGCATAATAGCTAGAGTTTTGCGCTGATCGCACGAGTTGAGGGCAGAAATCGAAACCGCTTTTCGGCTCCTTGTTTGGAATAGTTGGCGGCTCCGCAGAGACGAAACGTTTCAGTTGTAACTTGGAGGCACCATGTAGGTTCGTTATCCATACAAACAAAGACATTGACCAGGTTCTGGTCAGAGACCCTTTAAACAACATTAAATTACCGAAGGTAACCGCAGGTTATCGGAGATAATTTGGAAGGTTATCAGAATAACCAAAGACATTACATAAAGAGACTGGACATATTACAAAAAAGAGTGGTTCATGCAGTCTGTAACCAATCTTTGCTCCTTCCTACAGTCCTCTCTCCGTCTGTCCACATCTGTACGCCGCCCATAGCCACAGTTGCTTCGCGACGCTAACACGCAATAAAAAAAAAGAATCAAATAACCAATCTTTCGAGGCACATACAATAATTATTTAACAAGTTAGGTATAATCTCAATAACACAATTGTATGAATACAGATTTATTGCAATGATGAAGTTTTCCGAGAACCCTTCAGTTCAATGGATACATGATGTATCTCAGTTAACAAAAAACAAAAACAAAAAAAACACGATAAAATGATCGAAACACGGCGTTCCTCCTGGAAAGCTCTTCTGGAAGGTCTCCTGGAAGTTCCACCTGGAAAGTTCCTCTCCCTCGGACATCATATGGCGTATGTACACTTCGGCATAGACTCCCAATGCTACTAAATAAATAAAAAAATTTCTTTGAGCATCCGGAGCTGATTAAGATATTTAAGAAGCATTTTCCCATGTACTAGGTCAAGAACGGGCTGATATGGGTAATATGTTGATACTTTGCTGTTATTTTAATTCGATATTTCATTTTCCTTTCATAGTATCCCATGTACCTCAATGCTACCTCTTGTCAGAGACTCTGATCGGTATTGTGGTGTAGTTTTTGTAGTCTACAATGCAAATGTTGTGTTTCATGGTACGTGTTTTGTTGTTGTCACTTTGCGGCACATGGTCTTCATGTATGTGTAACGTATACTGTACTTGATCCTGTATATTTTCGTCATAACACTTTTAAATTTACAATGTTAGCGCTGCCCCTGCCATGTACCTAGCGGTCCCCGGATGCCTTCAAGCTACAGATCAGTAGCTTTTTACCCTGGGATCCATATTTTTATAACTACATCAATCAGTCAACCAATCCTCGTTCTTTTCTTTTTTATTGATGGATTTAAAGGAATGGAATGGGGTGTCCGAGCCATTCCAGGAGGGGGAATGACCACACCTTTCATCCGAGAAATTGAGAGGAATGGAATTGGAATGGAAAGGGTGACCCCATTCCGTAACAGCAGACCGGATATCAGGAGGACCTAGGTTCCAGTCCTAGCCTCAGCACCAGTTTCCCGAGTTATTTCAATTTCAGGAAGTACATGTGTTGAAGTTAGTCGAATATGTCGGTGTTACTCCTTCTCATGGCAGTGGGCGCCCATATGAGTCCCCCCCCCCTCGCCCTCTGGATTAGTTTTCTTCCCATCAGCCCAACAAATGGATGACGTCATAACATTATTCATGCTGGATGCACTTTTTGATGTCCACAACATATACTTTTCGCCGGTGATTTGGAATCGCGCAGTCACTTGCGCTCCTCAGCGCACTGGCGTCACGCTTACCTTTCACGGCTCAATCACAAATTGATGCGCAAGTACGAGAAGAGGTCTTGCTTAAACGTGGTTTGCTGTAGGGCTTGTGGGATATACGAGACACGCCAAATAAGACGCGGTAATCTTCAACCCTGCTTTTATGCATGCAAATTTGCACCCCCGTCGAGTAGGTTGGAAATGCATCTACTTATTTACTTCTTCAATTACCATTCCCGCTTATGGATATTAAGCGAGCTTCCGTAGCTTCACATGTAGGCTACAGAAAATTAGTAGAGTGCTGCATGACTGCGGGACCCGCCGGTGACCCGTACATTACTGCGGGTGCGGGTTCAGATTTATGGGGTTGTGCGGGTAGCGGGGAGGTAGTGGGTGGCACTCTTGACTCCGGAGCGGGTAGCGGTTCGGACGCGGGTCAAAATGAAAGCACATCTCATTTCAAAACCGAAACGTGGTGTCGTCGGATGTGAAGGCGTCGCGGAGTTAGATTAGATAAGAGTTAGAAAATAAAAATATGGAGGTGGTGGTTCCTGCAAAACACAGGAGCCGGCTACTCCGAGACACTTAAAAATAAAGATTAGTACGGCGGAGTTAGAAATGTGACCTTACGTATTTAGCTTGTGTGTATCCATATATTCAACTATAATGCTCATTGTTACCCACCGGCTATGTATTGTATTGCGGGTTGCGCGCCGTTGCGGGTGTCTTTATCTGATAAGACGCGGGTTGCGGACCGGTGCGTGTAGTGCACTTGATTGTACAGGTCGGATGCAGTTCGAGAAATTCCGACCCGCGCAGGACTCTGGAAATTAGTGAAGGACATTATATTATGCGATCCAAGTAGGAGAGCAAACAGGCAATGTCACAGATCCGAAGCCAGAGCTAGAATGTCAGACATAGCATTGTGGATTTCTAAACTTATGTACAAAATTTATAGTAAATAAAAAGCCGATAGTGTGTAAGGTAAACTGGTTCTGCTTTTGCTATTGTGTCTTGTATACTTTTGCAGTGCCAATTTGCGATTATTACAATATCGCATGCCCATACCAGAACAGCTCCAATGTTGCTCCTGGTCATCTATTCGCTGCTGCTTCATGGGCATGTCCAAGCGCTACTTGGTAAGTTGCTTCTTGTGTGCTCAAGTTTGCCCTCTATGCCTTTGTGTTCCCAGATAAAGACGATGCGAAGAAGCGTTTCTAGCGCTGTAGGTCCCCTGGGATCGGCAACTTGGTTCAATATAGTTCACTCTATGTAGACAACATATTAATTTACGTAAAGCTTTAAAAACGAATCGACCAGCTCTCCAGTTTGTAGCTTTCGTAAGTTCGGGAGTAGTACTACGGAGTGTCGGCTGAGTCCGGTGTCCAGTTAGTTCCCTGGCAACAGCCCCTAGCTGCACGATATAGATCACCCCTCCCGCGGTGGCGCCGTAGATCGCGCACCATATAGATGACCCTCCAGCGGGGCTAGATTACGGTCACCTGCTCTTCCAACATGCAAGTATAAACATGCAAATAATACAAATACAATGTTGTAAAACAATGTAATAGTTTAATAGTTGTAAAAACAAAAATATTTTGTTCTGCCAGTCAAGAGAGATAGGTGTAAAGATCAATAGCTGTACGTCCCCCCCATTCATATCGTACACACACTACAAGTTTCATGAAGAACACAGTCAAAGAGATTGGTTTGAGATTCGATGACCCGGAGCACGATATCAAAACACTATGCTAACATTTGAGGAATAAAATCAAAGCTAGCAATAATTACTCTATATCAATACTTTTGATTAAACACAACTTTTAATTAAAGAAGGTCTCAAGAAGGATGACAATCAAAATTAAAATTCTTAATACAACACGCCTGAGCTTACTGTATGTGACCACCATCATCACGACAGCAATCACAGCGCTGACAATTTACCCTAACCAACACAAGCAAACAATAGACGTTATCAAAGGGGGAGACACAACTTTTAATTAAAAAAGAGCTTCTTATTAAAAGACAATTAAAAGTACCAGTGATAATTATTCTGTGTTCATATTATTCGAATTTAGAGCACAACAGAGAAGCAAAATCAGGCACATCTATTTATAGCAGAAAGGAAGGGCGGATAGACGCGAAAACTTAATCGCAGTGAGAGAGAGAGAAAAGAAGCTAGTAGACGCTATGGGCAATGGTTGACCTGCGGAATGCCCTTTAGTTCTTGAATAACGTCGAATCACAACATTCACAGACCCACTTAAAATAATACACTTCACACGGGAGGGGGGGAATTTACTGGCAGAAGAAAAGGAGAAGTAAAGATAAAAGGGGAAAGGTCAGCCTTGCAGCACGCCGGCTTGCTATTAAAAAAATGAAAAAGGGAAATAAATAAAAAATGAAAAAGAAACCTGGCTCACAGGGAGCCCAGAGGCCCGTATCACGCAGAAAGCGGATCACCGCCTTTGTGACACTGCACTGGCTACGTCGCAGCACAGGGCCAAGAAGTATCGCGAGGGAAATGTCAGTCCGTCCGTCCGTGCATCCAAGCTCTGAGAGGCGTTGCCAGAGCACGGCTGGATGAAGATGGTGGCGCTGACAGTGGAGGAGCTGATGGGAGATATCGTCTTCTACGGTGCCACAGGCGAAAGTGAGAGATGGGACGCGGCCCATTTTGTACAGGAGTGAACGGGTGAGGGCTACGTTCAGCCGAAGACGATGTAGAAGGGAGTCTTCTACGCGGGTAGAGCGGCAGCCGATGACAAACTCCGGTGAAGCGTCGATGGAGTGCAGGAATGCATGAGGTCGGTAGCGCCTACAAGAAACTGGCGGGTGGCGCCGCAGAGACACCGTATTAGCAGGCGACACGCAGACACCGGGAGCGGCAGTAGGGGCACAGGCGTGGACGCATCAAGCGTGGCGCGTTTCGCAGCCGCGTCAGCACAGGTGTTTCTGTGTAGCCCCGCATGCCCGGGTACCCACTGGAGGCAGATACGGTGGCCGAATGAGCAGAGGTGGGCGTACTCCTGAAGTACCACGGTACGCAGATCACTGACGACGCTCAGGTGGTATGCTAACAGGAGTGCCAAAGACGCCTTGCTGTCTGTGAGGACGACCCACACATCAGGCACCGATACTACGATATGCCGCAGAGCGGCGAGCAGACCGAGCAGCTCCGCATTCGTGGAGGACACTGTATAGGGAAGTCGGAGGGCGAGGTGATGGTTTTCCTGCGAGACATAGAAGGCCGCCGCTGATGATTCATTCGCTACCGACCCGTCGGTAGAGATAGCGCGGCTCTGCGGATAGGCCGAACTGAGATGCTCCAGCGCGAGCTGGCAGGCTACTACCACAGACACGTCGTTCTTCCTCTGGAGGCCGGGGATACTGGCACAGACCCCGGGTCTGGCAAGAGCCACATCGCCGGTGCGTGCAAGGGCAGGGAGAACTGTGCAGGGACGGACCCTTTGAGGCGAACGAGAGTACGACCGAAATCAGAGGCCGGGCAGTCCTCGTCGACATGGCGAAGGTAGTGTAGAGGGTGCCGAGTAAGGTACCGTGCGAGAACGCGGAGTGTTGCGCTGTCCCGCAGGACATCGATCGACGGTTCGCGTGCCTCGGCTAGGACAGAGTAGTATGTCTCGGTGGTGGAAGGGACTCCCAAGCAGACGCGGAGGCTCCTGGCTTGGCTAAAGACGAGATCTCGATTTCTGCTTCAGCTGAGGCCATGCAAGATAGGAAGGCTATACCGGATAGAACCCAGCACGAGGGATTGGTGGACACGGCGCAGGTCAGAGAAGGACGGTCTCCATCGCGAACCAGCGAGGCAACGAAACCGCCACGTAGCTGTTGATCTTGGTTGTGAGAGTCTTAATGTGGCGAGACCAGGAAAGGTCACGGTCGAGTACCACGCCCAGACACTTGCAGTACAGGACAAATGGCAGGGGTGAGCCTTCAATGACGAGCGGAAACGTCTTGAATGATCGACGAGTGAACACCATGGCCACAGTCTTGCTGGGTGAAACAGAGAGGCCGCGGTCGGCGAGATACGCGACGATAACATCTAACCTCCCTGCAGTCGATGCTGAATGGCGTCGCGGCGAGCTACAGATGTGCATGAGCAGATGTCGTCGGCATATAGCGTGAGACGCGTGTGGTGGGGCAGCAGTGCAGGAAGAGAGGCCATGATGACATTGAAGAGCAGGGGGCTGAGCACACTTCCTTGAGGAACGACGCGGCTAACAGGGTGGGACTTAGTGTCCCCCTCAGTGGTCCGAACAAGCAAGAAGCGGTCACTCAGGAAGTCCTGGATACAATGAAGGGGAGCGCCTCTGATGCCAGTTTCTTGCAAGGTTGCGATGATGGCACTATGGAAACCGCTGCCCTTTGTTTACGTCCAGGAAGACCGCTCCAGTCATGCGATCTTCAGCTCTTGCCTGCTGCGTCTCAGTCCTCCGCGGACGACGCCAAATCAACTGGAATGCCGCGGGCCGATAGTTGGTCGGCAGAGAGATCGGCTGCGAGGCGAGCGCAGCAATATCCAGCTCGGTGCGTGCGGTGGCTAGGGACAAGGCACGGAATGGGTGCCGAAGCGTGACCGGAGAAGAGAGTCCCTTCATCACGTTCCAGATCCGAGTCATGGGGGTGTGGGGAGAGAGAGAGGACGCAAAACTTCGCCAGCGGTCCAGCGCAAGCTTACGTAAATGGCGCTGGACGGCCTTTTGGATTCGACGGGCGTCTTGCCGGTGTGCAGGGTGTTGGGTGCGACGGGCTCGTCTCTCAGCACGGCGACGTAGAGCACGGAGTCTAGCGTATTCGCTGTCCACCGCAGAGAACTGCGCAGGTATACGGAAAGCCGTCGTAGCCGCCTGTGCAGCGTTGGTCACGGTGTTCCCGAAAATGCGCTCGTCTTCCAGCGTGCCGCTTAGAGAGACCGAGTCGATTTCCTCGGCTTGGCCGAGTCGATGGCCGGATTGTACTGCCGCCAGTTCGTTCGCCTAACAGGGTGGAACGTTGAGAGCTGGCGAATGCCCCTGACGCCGATTAAAACAGGGAGGTGGTCGCTACTGAGTGTGTCAGCATCCACGCGCCAGACCAGCTGCCGCGCTAAGGACGCCGAGGTGACTGTGAGGTCCAGGCACGACGAGAGGAACGCTGTGAAGAGACTGTGGTCTGTAAAGAAGCTTTCGAGCCGCTCTCCTCTTGCATCGGTGTGGGTACTACCCCAGACGACATTATGAGCGTTGAAATCGCCACGTAGTACGAAAGGCGGGGGAAAGCTGGCAAGGAGCGCGGCCAGGTCATCAACATTCTAGTTGACTGCCGAGGTCTGACTAGGTGCGACAGGACTAGGTGCTGACAGTAGCCGTGACGATGCCGACTTGAGTGCGGCCAACAACGGCAAGCTACCTCTAACCCCCCCCCCCCCCCCCCAGCGCGGCTTCGTGCACCATGGGGCTCAGCGGGATGAGTAACATAATTATACAGACGGAAGTCAGGCGACAGTCCACATTCTGCGATACACATGACAGGAGATTTATGACGCCATGCAAACTGGCGGAAGTCTGATATCTTCGACCGTAGCCTTCTGGAATTCCTCTGGAAGATGGCAGTGGTTTCGTTGCACACTGACGTCGAGCGCTCCATGCCATTATTCATTATGGGTGGCAGGGGCACGAAAGCAACTGGTGAGCAGTGGCTCCAGAGCAAGCACAGCTTGAACTGCTGACAGACCAACAGACGCTGGAAGGTGGTGAACGATGTGCTGTTGATTTGACAACCGACGCGTAGGCATTGTGGGACCGGGGTGCTTCGTTTGTTTCTCGTAAGGGCTGTTCACTTCTCGGAAGGCTCGCAAAGTGCTCCGCAGAAACAGAGGACGACCGCTTCTCTGGCGGCACAGAGCTGGCCTTCCCATTCAGGACCCGTCGCCGAAGTGCGGCAGCAGCAGCCTTGGCAACTTTACATGCACAAAAGGTCGCAGTATGTGGTCTGGCACAATTGGCACACTTCGGCTCGCGCCGAGTAGCGCACTCTTTATAGTCATGTGGGCCAGAGCACACATATCTTCGTGGCCCACGACAAGCCCTTGCATGGTGACCGTGCTTTTGACAGTTGAAGCACTGAACGGGAGGGTCGATGTACTCAGAAACGCGGTAGCACGTGAACCCAAGGGGGAATCTCAGCAGGGAGCATGTGGCCCGGCTGGGAAGTCAATAGGACGCTGGACTTCGTGATTGGAGTGGCAGATCCGTCGCTTTCACGGGAGAGGGCCACTTCTCTTGTCACCAGCGGTGACACCACGGGGTTTGAAGGACTCAAATAGCTGGGCCTCGCTGTAGCGGAGGGATACACCCCATATTATGCCAGTATATATATATATATAGTAGATACTCATTGAACGATGCGACAGCACCAGGGGACACGTGTTTCGCCGTGTTTGCGGCTCGTCGGCCCTGGGTAGCTGCGCATCGTTCGAGATTGGCAAACCAGGGGTCACTCAGCGAGCGATATACACCTGGGAGGGTGACTAAGCACTCCTCAATGCCACAGTGCAAGCCAGTGAAGTATAAAGAGGGGGAAAAGCCATTAAAAAATAAGTAAATGATGCTAGACGTGTTTGTAATTCAAACTTACAGATTAAAATGGCTGTTGAGTCAGAGAAAGGACTGCAACGGAAGGTTCTTTATTGCCGGCTGGGTGCCAACTGAACTCGATCAGGGTGGCCGAGTAGAATGGTCAAAGGCTGGCGCGTAACACGAGGGGCGTGCAAAACTCGATGTGCCTGCGCACGGCGCACGCCATCTGTGTCGTCTGCTACAAAGCCATTTTAATCTGTAAGTTTGCATTACAAACACGTCTAGCATCATTTAGTTATTTTTTAATGGCTTTCCCCCCTCTTTATATATATATAGTGTATGTATGTATATATATATATATATATGTATAGCCAGTATAGTATACCCGTATACAAAGCCGGAATACGGGGCTCGACAGGAATATTCGCAAGCGACTTCAGGCTGAGCAGGCAGAGCGACTTCAGGCGGAGGGGAATGAAGGATGAGAGCGCCCTGCTTATTGGTTCGATGATGGAGCACTTTCTCCTGGGTCGCTGTTACGATGTCATGGGTAATAAGATCAGGGTTGACATTCCAGAAAGAATCTGAGTCGCTCTTGCACTTTTGTCGTCGCTCATCTGAGTCGCTCTTGCAAGACAACTGGGATGCCCCCTGGGAGATTCTCTTTGTGAGTGACGACTTGAAACGGCGGGTCACCCTGTTGGTCGCCGACGAGCATGCTTTCCATGCGCAGGGCGCTGTCAGGGCCCTGCAGGTCAGGAGCGCCGTCGAGGCCGGGCATAAGCTCCGTTGTTGATGACTGTGGCCCGTTATCGCCCCCGAGAGCGCTGCTCCGGCGCCAGGCAACCGGTGACCGGCTCCGGGCACTGAGCGGCCGAGCAGACCTCCGGGAGTCGCCGCTGGCACTTGGTGCGCGGCGTCTCCCTCTGCCCACGTCCATCCGACGGGGTTGGAAGGAGCAGTAGACCAGCAGGTGCAGTGATTGAAAGCAGAGAAGAGAGTAGAAAAGGAACACGTCCGTCGGGTTCGTGCACGGGAGCTGTCTTCTTTACAATGCACGAGAGCTCTGCCGCAACCACCCAACGCTTCCTCGGAAGGACCGAGTGGTCGAAGGTCATCCTATGGACGACCTCCGCCTCTACGTCATTGATTACGTAACGCCACCGCGCAAAGCATGCTGGTGAGCAATGTGAGAATTATCAGCCAATCAACCGACGTGTTTTTCCGGCTTCGTGCCCACCACAGCAAAATATAACCTCAAAAGCTATTTTCACTGGTGAAAACTGAAGAAAGAAATGACTTTTGGCGTATAGTTTATAGATTTTGTTATAACATTATGAGCCATAAACATCTTCGGACGCCTTCGGACACCTTCCATTCGTAGTGCTATTTTCGTAAGGTTTGCCACCACGTGTAGATTGAGAGTTTTCAGTAGGACTTCGGGAAATTTCCGGTATGTTTTGGGAATCGAATAATCAAGCTATGTTTATGGTACTCAGGGATAGATCTTCAAGCTTCTGGCCGACAGACACCGAAGACTCTGTTTAGAAGTTCTTGAGAAGCAGTGTAAAACCGGTATGCTGTAGATAAGGGTCCTGCAATGCTCCATGAATGGATAGGAGCGATTTCTGATCAATCCCCCATGCAGCGCCAGCGAATTGGGAAGTGACGTTGGTCCAGCGTTGAACTTTCGCTTCCAGGAATCTGATATGGGCGTTTCACGAGAGATTGGTGTCCAAGATAACACCAAGGAATTTATGGCACTTCACTTGGCTGAGTGTATTATTGCCAAGCGAAAGGGGGAAGGCGCTCATGCGTTTCCGCGTGAATGGGAGTACAACTGTATTCTCAGCCGAGATGCCCATACTGGCCTCCGTGAAGTAACGCGGAATCACATCCAATGAGTTTTGAAGGCGGCGCTGAATCGCTGGTCATGATTTACCAGTTCGAAACGCACACATCGTCTGCATATATAGAGAGTTGAACTTTGGGATAAACACAACGTTCGAGATCCGCCATAATCAAATTGAAGAGGAAGGGACTTAGTACACCTCCCCCAGGAAAGCTTTGGGTCATACACTTTTTTGCGTGTCACCGTCCCGAGTGTGGACGAACTTTTTCCGACTGTATCTGACCGTATCATAGGCACGTTTGACATCGAGAAAAACAGCCTCGCGACAATCCTCTTGCGGCTGTTGGTGTCTTAAACAGCAAAATTTCTGCGTGGCTGTCCTGGTAGGTGGTTATGTATAAATAAGTTTTTCAAGATTCAAATCACCAACTGTGAGTCTGCGGAAGCGGTGTGTTTGTGTTCTAACCCTTAGTCCTGCGTTTCTGTGCTGCAGTGTTTGCGATGGATCATCACCAACTCCCCCATTTCATACCTTTTATAGCTTTGGTCTTAAATAGCAGTCACGACGTTCATAAGGGAGTCTACTGAGCTACGGTGACGACGGAAGCCCGCCAGTTTAACAAAACAGGAAAACGTGATTCCTCTCGAACCACCATTCCAGCTTGTGCAAAACCATCCGCACCACCAACACAACTAGTAATGCTAACCGGGCGAAAAGAGGAGAGGTGCGATGGATGCTTTCCAGGCTTCAGTAACGGGACCATCAAAGCTTCTTTCTCACTCGAGAGGAAAGAAGCTTTGATGGTCCCGTTAGTGAAGGACGTGTTTGCATAGAGCTCTTCGCTAAGCCTATTTTGCTCCCCTTTTTCTGCCACCGTTTCTTTCAAGGCTACCCTGCTCGCTGACGTTCCGCCCTATGCGGACAAACCGTCCGCCTATCAGGTAGCTGTAAGGTACAGTACCAAGTGCATCAATTAACGTCGCAGTTATCAACCGCGGCGGACCAAGGCATGGAGGACGATGCTCGCCAAAAAGGTCTGGCTAAGGACCCCCTGGCAACTTCTGAAATGCAAGTACGCCCAGTCAGAACAAACGCCCTCGTATTGACACCTCAGACAAGGGTGAGATAAGCGATTCTGATGAGAAATCTACTGAAAGTGATAGTCTTACAACTGCACTTAACAAACGCAGCAATGATGTGGATAAACGATCTCTCAGATAAAATGGAAGATGATGAGGGATTCATCACTGGTGCACAAAAAGCAAAGGAAAGCAGGAATACCTGTTATTATGAATACCTGTGAATAAACATATACCCTCCCCCCCTGTCATTATGAGACCTGTCAATACTAAGGAATCTTTCTTGCAAGTAACCCCAAACAACATTGCTAAAGAAGTCCAGCAAGCAACTCAAGGGCAAATTAAAAGCCACCGTTTCGCAAAGGACTGCAGCATTGTGATATCGGTTGCGTCTCTGCTTGCTGCCAAAGCCTTGCTTGCGGTAACAACGCTTGCCAGTATTGCTGTGACCTCACGAGTTGCAGATTCATATACAAGAAACATACGGAAAATAGTTGGACTCAGGTTTCCATACAGTGATGGACAACTGTTGGATTTCATGCAACCCTATGGTGCTGTGGATGCTCGTCGTCAAAAAGCCTTCAAGGAGCAAGACGATGGAGACATATGCGTCAGGAACTACACTAGTGTGATTATTACCTTCAAGTCTGATGTTCAAATGCCGGACTCTATAAAACTGGGATTTGACACGTACAAAGTGTATGAGTATTTTACACCAACCCAATGTTACAACTGCATGCGGTTCGGCCACCTCGCAAAGAATTGCAGACCTGCCAAGTTGGGGGAAAAGGAATTAGGGAGACTCCGCTGAAGGGGGGGGGGGGGCGTTTTTGCGATTTCGAGACAGTCTTCGCTTCTCGGTGCCACTCGACGTCGACACACTTTAAGAGAGCAGACTCGTTGCGTTTGTGGGTACATTTGTAGGCATTTATTTGTACATTATAAGTTAAAGTATAGCAGCACTTTCTATTGCACGTGTAGGAACTATGTCACACAGAACGTCACATCACACCAGCTACACCAGTTCACCAGGCTGTAGAACCTTTGTGGCAGCAGACCTTGCTCTCTTCAAAAACTCCTCTGAATATGTCTGGTTGTGACATGGTACACTGTTCTGGCACTTTGCCAACAGCACATGCCCAAGGGTCTTATTCGACATGGATGCCCGGAACTGTGTCCTTGTTTTTTTCACAATGCTGAATTGTCGTTCACACTCAGCATTGCTATGCGGTATGGACAAGATACTGAGCATAACTTTTGCAATACGGCCAAGCACCACGTTCGCATTGTCCGATCCAAACGCTATACAGTTCGCGATTGGAATGTCAAGTGATGCGAACGCATCGGTGACCAATTTGGCGATGTTTCGCCCACTTGCTTGTCCCTCCAAGGTGCTTAAGCTAAGCATATGGCTTTCGATCAGGCCCGTCTCCTCCACATAATATGTCACAACAATCGGGTACAGCTGTGCATGGCTATCATTGCTCCCATCAAGAGCTACTGAGAAAACACTTTGTTTCAGTGCGCGTATTATACGCTCCTGTGCGTAGCTTGCCATTCCACCAATAATTGCCGTAGTCTTAGTTCTAACAGAACCGTACCGCTTCGCGACGTCCGAAGTCGGGAACATCTTGCAAAGCAGAGGACCCACGTGGTCGGCTACAGTCAGAGGGATGCTATGCTCCAGTAGAAACCCGGCAAACAGGCACTCGCGCGGATAACATCGTTGCCACTGTCGTGTTTTTGGAAAAAACGTGAAAGTTCATGCTGATTCTCTTGGCACTCAAGGTGGCTTGCGTGCTTCACGGATGCAATGTGGGCAGCAACGTCAGTCTTCCCGCCGTGCGAAACGCTTACGTCACAACAACAAACCGTGCAGAAGGCATGGTGCTTTCCTTTCCGTGACTCCACAATACAACCAAATTCATTCGTATATTGCTTCAAAAATCAGTGCAGATACTTCTTCCGGTTACGCAGAGCCATGGATGCAGCACCGACGGCATCAAAAAGCAGAGAGAAACGAAAGTTATTCTTCCGCGAGTGTTCTCACGAGTTTACTCCTTGATGCGTCCTTCGTGCGCGCAAAAATGTAGCTCCCCCTTTTTATTGGCTAAAGTATGGATGGCAAACAAGTGACCTCTACCCCCTTTATCATTGGCAGTCTCGAAAATCGGATTGGATCGACTGGAGCATGGCTCGGGGTTGCGGTTTCTGCCTATGTGGCCAGACCAGAAGGGGGCGCCTCGCTAGATACGGAAGAAACTACGTTTTCCGGGAGATTTCGGACGCAGTCGTACAACCGTACAAAAAGATCAAAATCCGGGAGTCTCCCGGGTAATCCGGGAGACTTGGCAGGTCTGGAATTGCAGAGGCACCACGCGCTGTAAGGTATGTGCAGGGCCACAGGACTATCGTGACTGTGTTGCGAGAAGGGAAAAGAAGTGTGCCAACTGCAATGGCCCCCACGCAGCTTCCTATGGCAAGTGTCCCCGACGCCTAGCCGCCATGAGAGCAGTCAAGGCTGATGCCTATGGTAATGAAGAAGTAAAGCGTGATTTGCAAGCTGCAAGTAGCAAAACAAAACAAAAGGCTCAACAAAAGAAAGAACAGCTTCTGCCACCACCGCGAACGTCCGAAAATTTCCCTCAGCTGCCACAAAGGCCAGCTAAAACAAGGACCAAAGACAAGGAGGAACGAAAGACCACAGGCCCACCACCAGCAAAAAAGCCTCCACCGCCTCCAAGTGTGTGGTCTACTGAAGAGTCTGCCGAAAGTTACAAGCCTACCCAGCCACCAGTGCCACCAAGGAAACTCATCCCTCGACCAGACAGAAGGGTTCCACCCATAACAGAAGTCTCCTTGGTCCTCCAGATTATTCCTTTTGTCCTGGCAGCATTTAAGGCTATTGTTGTGTCTCTCTCACAAGCCCAACAACTTCCCGAGGTAAAACAGGTTCTAGCCTTCGAACCTGAGCTGCTGAGGATCATTACGCAAGCCTGTCATGGATAAAATCTACAGCAGTGCAATAATTATGCAGTGTAACTGCAATGGATTTCAGGGACGAATCAGTGACGTGCGAAACTTTTTGTTACGTTATGCTATCCCAGTGCTAGCGTACATAGAAACTGGAATCAGCAGCACACTCAGGATCTCAAACTATGTTTGTTACATGTGCCCGGGTCACAAGAGCCGTGTACTGTTAGCAATCAGGAGTGATATTCCGTCGGTTTCTGTGCAGTCATCTAGTGTCGGCTCTGTGGAATGTTATTGCAAAAGCACGCCTATCTACAAAGAGAGTTACCATTGTTGCAGCATATATACCTAAAAAAAAATGCAGTTGATACTAAGCTATTACGGACATTTATCTCCTTGCTACCTCAACCCGCAATAATATGTGATGATGTCAATGCTAATTCCCCTCTATGGGGAAGCAGGAAAAAGGACGCAAGTGGACGACAGCTAGAGAACATGGTTATGGGCCTTGATCTTACAGTTCTAAACGATGGCTCTCCAACGTTTTTACGTGGCCCAACCTACAGCAGCTGCTTTGATGTGACACTGTGCACAAATGATATTGCACAAGACATTACATGGGCTGTGGATCTTGATACAAGAGGAAGTGACCACATTCCAATCTATATTATTGAAGAAAGCTGCAGGCAACAAAAACCCAGAAGGTCCCTTACAGTCTACAACTGGCATGATTTCCGGCATAAAAACGCGGCATTCCTTTCAGGCTGCGGATCTCCGAGAGACTTTGCAGCAAAAATACAAGAAAACCTTCGGGAAGCAAGCAAGACGGTTACAGTACGTAGTGCATATACAAATATTATTGCTAAATTCCAGCAACTCAGGGCCCAGCGCAGAAGGGCTGAACGACGATTCAGACGCTCAGGGGACCTAAGACATTGGAAGGAGGCCACTGCACTCAAAGAAAAAAATCAAGAGACATCTCAGACAATTAGCCATCAAGAAATGGACCGAGACTTGTGCCTCATTAGATCCTTCAACAAGTAGCACCAAGATATGGCGCATCATAAAGAGCTTGAAATCACTTCCCAAGCAAAACATCCCTTTCCGTGCCATTGCTCTGAAAACTGGGATCTCGGAAAAAATGATTGCTGAAGAATTCCTTACGACAATAACAAGACCGTCTGAGGCCTCTTCAAGCCCCACGCATATACAATCAGCCCGAACTGCTTACGTAAATGTACTCGTGTCCAAACATAAAGGAACACCAGAAATGGATTCAAAATTTACCATGGGTGAACTACAGCGAGCACTTGCAAAAGCATCAAGAAAGAAAACAACCCCAGGACATGACAAAATTACTTATAAATCGCTGGAAAACCTCGGACCAACCGCCACCCAACAACTACTTGACATCTACAATAACGTATGGGAAAACTGATGCTTGCCCAAGGAATGGAAAATGACTCAGGTCGTACCAATCCTCAAACCAAACAAAACACCCACAGATATTCAATCCTATCGACCTATCAGCCTCACCAGCTGTATAGGCAAGGTGATGGAACGTATGGTACTTTGCAGGCTACATTGGTGGCTGGAGAAGCACAATGTCTTTCCGGACGAACTCGCAGGTTTCAGAAAAGGCCGCTGCTCAACGGACTCCGTTATGGATCTCGTCTCTGAGGTTGAACACAACATGGCCCTGTCTTATATAACAGTGGCAGTTTTCCTGGATCTCAAGCGAGCCTTTGATACGATCAGCCATCCACATGTGCGTCAGGGACTCTTAAACGCTGACACCGGAGGCCGTGCATACGACTGGATATCTGACACCTCACTGAAAGGACTATAGAAATGGTTACAACAGAAGGAAAAACAAGTGCGATTACAATAAGTCATGGAGTACCACAAGGAGTTGTCATCTGTCCCATTCTCTTCAACCTCATCATGTATGAGTTGGTAAAGCTTCTTGCTAAACGTGTTAAAATCACCATGTATGCAGATGATCTATGTATATGGGTCTCAGGACGGTACATCAGTTACATCAAGACAACACTCTTTGCTTCTCACTCAACATGCTTTGCTGCTCTCAACATGCTTTGGAAACCATCGCTTGTTTCCTAGAAGAACGTGCAATGGACCTCTGCCCAGAAAAGACAGTTTACATTGCCTTCACCCGTAGGAAACCAAAGGACGTCAGTCTGGAAATAAGACGCGAACAAATCAAGAGGACACATAGCCACAGATTTCTGGGAATAGTCCTACATCAAAACTTCTCTTGGACCCCAGAAATAAATAAACTACAACGAAATACTAAGACATACTCAAATGTCATGAGGATGCTGGCTGGCATGAACCGAGGAAACGGAAAAGCCACCCGAAACGTTCATCAGGCAGTGATAAAACAAACACTTGCCTTCAGCATCCCGCATCTTCATGGCATACCTCCTAAACAAGAAACTAAGCATAACAACTTACTGGGAAAAAGCCTCAGGATTTGTCTCGGGCTACCAAGAACACCCAGAACGCCAATAGTCCTGCTAGAAGCACGCGAAACTCCAGTTGAAGCACTACGGCATCAAGAGACACGACGGCACATTATCCGGCTACTTACCAGGCACACGGATCATTAACTACCTAAAAAAATACAAGCCCGTTACAATAGCCGAGCAGCAAAGACACTTCTGGAGTTAAACACAACCCTTCCCAAGAAGAGAGTCCACACTCTACGACAAGAACACCCACTATGGCTCCTCCTGCAACCGAAAATCTGCACACAGATCCCAGGAGTAACTACAAAGGCGGAAACAGATGCCTCTGTGTTAAGAACACTCTCCCTCGCCCACCTGCAAGACAACTTCACTATGGAGACAGTAATCTACACTGATGGCTCAGTTGCTGCAGGAAAACCAGCAAGTGCCTTCGTCGCTGAAAACACAGTCAAAGAATACAGGCTCTCACACGACACATCCTCCACCACAGCGGAGCTTTACGGCATACTGAAGGCACTCCGTTTTATCAAGAGATCCGTACACAAAAGTTGGCTAATATGCACCGACTCCAAATCAGCCATACAGGCAATCACCAAGCAGTGTGACAACAACTTTTTGGTTTATAAAATTCTTGTCATCTTCCAAGAGGTCATACAAAATGGACACAATCTAACTCGATAGTGGATGCCCTCCCACTGCGGAATTCCAGGCAACGAGGCTGCCGACAAGGCAGCAAAAGCAGCATTGCAGAAGACCAAACTTAGTGCCACACCCTTCTCAAAGGCAGACAGCAAAATCCACCTGAAGAACACAGTTCAACAACTCACTAGAAACCTCTGGAAGGCATCTCTACGGCCCGCAGATTACCTCTCTGCAATAGATCCAGGTCTGACAACAAATATCCCTGTCAGCTTAGACAGAACTATTCAAACCGCTATTCACAGGACCCGACTGGGACAATTATATACAAGAAAAACACTTCACAAAATGAAGCTAGCAAACTCCCCACTCTGCAGAACTTGCAACGTCCCTGAAGATACGCATCACGTCATAATGCATTGTCCAGTGTTTGAGAAACACAGAAGAAAACTTCAAACGACACTGGAAAAACTTGACAACCGTCCATTCAGCTTCTACAAGATTCTTGGACCTTGGCCCAGTCCTCAACAACAAGACAAGGCCATGAAAGCATTATGTGCATTCTTGAAGAATAGCGGCATATCGAGCTGCTACTAAAGAACAAGTGTAAACAAAACACAATTGTACATGTGATGCTCACTACAGAGTGTCACGTATGATAATCACTGCCATTTTGGCGAAACTCACAAGAAGTGGAGCTGCAGGCGTCCTTTTAGACAGCCACCAATTCCGACTCCCGCTCAGTTAGTGAAGAAGAAGAAGAAAGCTTCTTTCTAGCTGACGGGTACCTGGCCAGATCTTCATGAGGTGTTGTACATCAGCAAGATTTTAAGGCCTTCAGTGTTAAGATTTCTTACAGCTGAATAAGTGATCCCGTGAGCACCAGGGGCGACTTGCGTTTGCGACAAACGAAGGGCAGTTTTACGTTCTGGTAGTGAAAAATACGCATCCAGTGCGTCCGACGGTAGCATTACACGTTCAAGATCCTCGCGAAGTTCAGCCATGTATGAATGAAACGTTGCGGTTCCCGCAGCTTCCGCCGCCGCCGCCACAGTTCTCCAGAAGTCCAGACCTACTTGTACATCAGACTTGTTGAGGGTGGAGCCACCTGCTCAATCATCAGCGAATGTACTTTCAAGGAGTTATGGTCACGGAAGGCTCCGCTTCTGGATCCTTCCACGGCACATCTCAACACTTTGACTGGCGAATCCCTCGGTCTCAAAGGGACACTCCAAGTGACAGTTCGTCATAAGATGAAGACCGCAAGACTTCCTCTATGTGTTGCATTGGGACAAGGTCCTAGCCTTCCTGGCCGGAACTGGTTCTAGGCATTGGGACTCAGCGTAATCTGCTTTTCCAGGTCAACGACGTTGGATGACGTCATTGCGCATCATAGCTCAGCATTTCGCTCTGACCTATGAGACCACAAGTACGAAGAAGTGCAGTCTTCTTAATCAGGTCGGGATAAGTACGGTTAACGTTCTTGAATATGTGGCACTCCATAACCCCCCTCCCCCCTTTTGGGGGATATGTATATATGTATATATATTTCTGGGGATATTACTGCTTTCGACTTCTGCTGCACGGACTTAACCGAACGGCGCGCTGGGACAATATCGGAGACTAAACTCGTACGTCGAGCGTTTCGCTTAGCTCTTCTACGGCAAGCACGTAACAGCTCCCACTGAGGCTGGTTTGGTTGTTTTAAGGAAAAAATAAAATGGAGATTTTGGCTTCTCTAAACTCCACCTGAGGTTCTAGACCTCGGGTGGAGCTGTTACGTGTTACGGGCTCTAGGCCGGGCTCCTGCTGCAACGATACGTGTTTAGGAGACTCGCGAAGAAAAGTTGTCAACGCCTCTGCGAATTGCTCCGCAGACACACTGTGATGACTTCTCACATCGCTCCTGGAACACCTTCCAGTTGACTAGCTTATTGTCGCGTTGCATGGTACATCCACGGATCGCTATGTATGTCGGCAGATGATCACTTCCTCTTCCATCACAATCCGTACACCATGACGCCTTCCTGAAGACATCCTTCGAGCCGATAGAGACTCCCAGGACATCCGTGCTGAACTCCATACGCAGAAATGTGGATGATCCATCATTCAGTAAGCGTCCGTGTTCTTCGATGATATCGCTCCATATTATCCCTCTGGCGTCAGTCTTCGGACACCCCTCCACAGTAGGTAATGTGCAGTAGCGTAGCCAGAAAAATATTTCGGGAAGGGTTCGATGGGAACTTTACATGGGGGAGGAGGATTTCGCCCTCGTTCCCCTCTCCCAAATGCACTATCGCTACGGTACGGTACGGTTTCGGGAGGGGTCTGAACCCCCCCTCCTCCACTGGCTACATTACTGGTGATGTGCATATCACCTACGACAATGAATGGAGATTGAAAGCTTCATAGAATATGGTTCACCTCACGTTTCGTGAGCGTTAACGAGGGTGAGATGTAAGGGCTGACTACAGTGAGGAAGGCGTCACGGCGGCGTAATATACACACGACTTAGTCTACTGCAATGCCCAGTGGGTGCACAGCAAAAGTCAAGTTCGCACGCACAAAATTGTCCTGGACGAGTCCTCGCCTCCTGATCACACAATGTGGTGTCCAGTATCCACTAAATCGAAAGTAATCTTTGACATAGGCTTGCTGATGGCTAGTATGGGGTCTGATACTTAAAAAAAAACAATTTGAGGTCGGGAAGCGTGAGCAGCATTCCGGGACACCCCCTCTTATAAGCCTGGCTTGGCCTGATAGCAGAGGACTACGCAAAAAATCTAAATTTATAGGGTGGTGCGTGAATCACGTGAGACGTACAATATTTGGGCAGGGTGTAGAGGGACATATCTGAGGTGAGCAATTCCCTTCTCGCGGCGTGACCTGATAACAACACCGATAACACGCCCGAGAACACTCACGTAAGTGAAAGAAGAAGACATGATGTTTTACTGTGGGAACGAGTATGACCCTTTCTAGCTATCGGGGGATTGCCGGATGTAATTGGCAGTTTGGCGCGTGTGATTGCCTTCTGGATGACAAATTGACCAAATGCGGGTTCTACTGGTGCAGCAACGGAAACAGATTTGGTCCGCAGACGATGTACAGACTACGTAATTACATAACGATATCACCAATATCAAGTTGATATCAAGAGTTATCACGAGCTAAAATAGAGGAAATTGGCAATCTGGCGCCAGCGAGTGTCACTGGGCGACGATTTGATCCAATCTCTGAAGTATAGCTTGGGCTGGTTGGTGTAAATCCATTTTCAAGCGTTCAAACAACAAAAACAAAACAACAACACAGCGACTTGTGTGTTGTCTTGTCGCCTGCTTGTTATTGGTCACTTGAAAACGCTAGTTCCCAGGCTGCAGCGGGGGAAAGAGGCGGAGTCATAGCTATTAAATTTGGATACACAGTCTACGTAATTAAATAATGATACATTCGATATCACGTTTATATCAAGAGTTATCACGAGATAAAATAGAATAATGGACAATTTGGCGCCTATGCGATGTTTTCAACTTTGTTGGTGCAGAAACATTGGTGCAGAACTAAATACATTCAGAATCGAAGGCTTGTATAATCTCAGATTACTGCAGTGGCTAGGAATACAGAAGGTCACCGACCCACGAGGCGGTGAAGGAGTAGAGAACACTGAGGGACTGTTATTTTAGTGGATTTAAAATACCATTGACTCACACTTGTGGGTATAGTCACAGGTGGATAGGTCACAGGGCAATTTACAACAACACACGAGAGCGAGAGAGAGAATAGAAAAAACGACGACGATCACGCAGTCTAGTCGGATGATTTTGACTGCTCTTCATTTCTAAGAATAACGTATTCCTAACTCTTTTGCAGCCACAGGAACACTTAGACAAGGTTTGTGTTACCTTCTTTGCGACTAACTCCCAGTACCTCCCGATATACTGCCTGGCTATCGGGCAAAGGTGCGCTCCACGCACACCTGTGCGCTTGTGCACTCCACAGTATAGAATCGCGAAACGATGAAGCACAGAAACGATAAGTAATTCATATTCCGCGGACAGCGATAACACTATTGATGATAACATACAAACGTGCAACATGAAGAGGCCAGCGACAGGCTTCGAACCGTCCAGAACCCTCAATACCACTTCCGATGAAGAAGGTGGGTTCACCGAGATTAAGAAGAAACGTCCACGGAAAGCGACCCTGGGGAATGACAGAATGATACTCTCAGTAGAAGGAACGACTGTCATCTTTGCATCTATTCAACGGGATGCGCAACTAGCGAAGATGAACCACTTGAAGTTGTCCGAGTATCTTACCTCAGAACTTCCAGGAAGAATAGAAGAAATTCGTCGAAACCCCTCAAGGAACATCGCAGCAGTTGACGTCGTCAATCCAACTGCAAAGATTAGCCTGCTGAAACTGACGAGCATATGCACAATACCTATGCGTGCCTTCGAGCCACGCCCCCAAAACTCTTCTTTTGGGGTACTCAAAGATATCGACATCTCTCTCGATGATGCCCAAATTTTAAAAAGCATCAGAGTGACACCGCAGTCCTTGCAGCACGCCGTATCAAAAGAGGCGCCGGAGCTGAAAGGATTGCGTTTCTTGGCGACAACCCTCCGCAGCAAATCAACTCCCAGCTGGTCAGCATGCATGTCTACCGTTACCAGCCACGAGCGCTACAGTGTGATAAATGTTACCGCTATGGACATATCGCGACGTGCTGCAGGAACAGACACCTTTGCACCAATTGCGGCACCAACCACGGAGATGAATAATGTAGGACTAAGGAATCCATTTGTGTAAACTGCAGAGGGAACCACCCTGCTACTGCGAAAGAATGTCCTAAGCTCAGGATGCAGCGGCGCGTCGCAAGGGAGAGGTCCCGCTCAAATAGCACATACAGGCAGGCGAAGCAAACAGTGAACGGAAAACATAAGGATAAAAATAGGTCAGAGAACGCAACGCACCAGTGGACCCACATGTCGCACAACACACACAGATAGCTCACACAACCAGTAGCACAGCCAGCAATGGCGGTAGCAAATGAACAGCGGGATGTAATATAAGATTTCCCTTGCTTGTCTGAAACTACAGAAAGATCAAGACATAAGGATACACGCAATCATGCTCCTCTCCAGCCAATACAATATCAGACATCTACTGAACGAGAGCACGAGACTAAGCCATATTCACAGGCAGTATGGGAACAGGTGGAAGATTCACCCAGCGCATTCGTAGCACCCGTCCCGCAATCAGCAATAAGTGAGTGCCTGCCACACAATAAGTTGGCTCATCCTGGTGATAACCAACAGCATCGTTCATCGACCGATGCAATGCCATCGACCAATGCCATCGAAGCCATGCCAACGTACACCAGCTTCGCAGCAACTATTGCAACAATGTTATTTGCGGTTTTACGCCAGTTATGCGCATTGGACGCGCTTCCCGGGAATGCACGACGTATCATACAGCTCATCTTGCCATTCGAATCGGCAGTCCTGAGCCTACTCTAACGGTCTCGTAACCTTCGCACAAAGTTCAACGAACCCATATAATGGCTAAAGTGAATAAGTCTGCTCCTATATTCCAATAAAACTGTAATAGTCTACAGCAGAAAATGGGCGACTTCCGCAATTTCGTTCATCGTAATCGTTTTCCAGTACTGGCCCTAAGTCAACCTAGGGTAAACGACAGGTTCAGGCTGTCAGGCTATGAGACATACCACTCTCACTCGATGAATCACCACAGCAGAGCCATGTTATGTGTGAGAAAAGACATACCATGTGCTCTCCTACGTGCGTCCACCGACGACGACTTCGAATACGTGACGTGCCGCATCAGACTGAACAACGTCTTCGTTACGGTGACTAGTGCATATGTAGTGTCCAACGCAAAAGTCACAGTGTATCAGGTAAGAGACTTGCTGAGTGGTGTTCCTCCTGTCATCGTGTGTGGCGATATCAACGCCCATAGTGTATTGTGGGCAAGCAGGCACACTGACGCTCGTGGCAAAATTTTTGAAACACTATTAGAAGAATTACACCTTACCTCCGTCAACGATGGGTCACCCACTTTCTTCCGCGGACCGCGTTGTCACAGCTCAATAGATGTTACAATCTGCTCCACGGACATTGCACGCCACATCGAATGGTATACGCACGTTGACTCCTTGGGGAGCGAGCGACCTTATGCCCATTTTCGTTAGACATCGTATGCTCGGCTCTGAGAAACGACATCACCGCGTCCGTGTAGCGGACTGGAGGCTTTATAAAACCCAATCAGCTATAGATGTCACAGATGCAACTACTGAGGAAGAGTTTGTCGCTGCTGTGATTATCGGGAATGACTGTCGATTATCAGGAAGCATGTCGGCTGCAGCGTGTAATACGGTGGCACTTCAACGATTGTCTCAACTACAGTGGAGATCGTTCTGTTCATCACTATAGGCAGCCATAGGATCAAGGCGAAGCCAGTCTTCCCAGGTCCGGACGGTATTACATACAAACACATCGCTGGCCTAGCACCCTCTGCTCTGAAGGCATTGTTAGGTTTCATTAATAAGAGTTGCAACGATGGCAAGCTCCCAATTGGCTGGAAAATCTCTAAAGTGGTACCCCCTTTGTTGAAACCAGGAAAATCTCTCAGGAATATAGCATTTCTCAGACCAATTAGCTTATCAAGCTGCCTATGTAAGGTCATGGAAAAAATGAGCCTAGGTGTAATAGAGTGGGGCCTAGAAAACGAGAAGATGCTTCCGGAATGTATGTCTGGTTTCCGACACGGCAGGGCTACTATGGATAGTGTTTTGGACCTGGTCACTTTTGTTGAACACGAACGCGCCCAAAACCGAACTACTCTGGCAGCTTTCCTTGACATTAAATACGCATATGATACGGTGAGCTACGGCCACGTACTACATGGTCTGTACATTCGGGAGATAAAGGGTCGTGCTCTGCGGTGGACTGCTGAATATCTTCAAAGAAGGTCTGTGTACATACAGACCGAGGACGGGAACAGTGATTATCACGACCTCGGTAGCGGAGTACCGCAGGGTGGGGTCCTGAGCCCTCTGCTGTCCAATGTAATCATGGCATACTTACCGCACCGTTTACCCAAGAACGTCTACATCAGCCTTTACGCTGACGATATATGTATATGGGCGTGTGGGTCGCAATTACCTGCTTTGCAACAGCAACTCCAGAATGCGTTAGATTGCACGGTATCCTTCCTCTCGGACAGAGGCATGGACGTATATGTCGATAAGACTGTATTTCTACCGTTTACTCGGAAAAGAATGAAGAGTCTTCAACTGACTCTCAATGGTCTACCAATTCAGAGGGTGTCTCATCACCGCTTCTTGGGAGTCGTTATTGACGCACGACTATCATGGTCTGCTCACAAAAAAACATCTTCAGGAGTGGTCTGAGGCACGGGTCAACGTCCTTCGTCGTCTCTCCGGCCCCCGTTGGGGAATGTTAACGAAGTCCCTACCTACGGTACATCGGGCGCTTATTCGGCAAATGGTGGGTTACCACCTACCTGTACTATATGGGATAAGCAACACAGCAGAAAGGACACTACAGAGAGCTTTAACGAGAGGTCTGAAAATCTGCCTCGGGGTACCTCGAGCCACCTCCAATGTTTTGGCAATAGCAGAAGCTAGACAACTGCCTGTAGAAGTGCTGAGAACGCAAGAAATAGTGCGCCACTATCTGCGCCATGACAAGCACCACCTGGCACGGAAATTGAGATGCCGAAATTCTAACTTCTACAAAGCCATTGCTCCTTACCAGCGCAACTTGCCAAAAACACAGCCTCCAAGAGCGACTCAGCATCCCCCTTGGACTCTAGAGCTACCGCGGATTTGCATCTCCGTGCCTGGAGTACACCACCCCAAGTCCAATTTGCCCACGACAGTGCTGAGACAGCATTGTCCATCTATGATGGAGCGTCACTGTAGCCGCATTGCTATTTTCACTGACGGATCAACGACGGCATCGGGCTCAGCATCTGCTTTTGTGGTTCCACTGCACAGGAAAGAGGTAATGGCACGACTGTCGCACAAAACAACTTCAACAACAGCAGAATTGGCAGCCATCGAGCTGGCAATGCAGTACGTAGTAGCACAACAGTCACCTGCCGAATGGGTGGTATACAGCGATTCAAAGGCCGGACTCCAAGCCATGCTTTCATTCTTGGGAAATGGCTGTACGACACCAACAGTTCGCCAAATACTCCATGAATACAACAAATGTTGAGTCGCCGGCCACAAAGTAACTCTGCAGTGGATTCCTGGACATGTGGGTATAGGAGCGAATCAAGCAGCAGACGAACTAGCGGACATAGCACGCCTATCTTCAACACTACATCCGGTGACATACTCAAAGTCAGATGTTATATCTTCATTAAAGTCATTGTCGCAGGAAATGTGCAGACAGCGATGGGTGCAATTGCAGAGTGATTCGTCGCTGCTGCATCGCATAGATCCGAAGCTGAAGTTCTGTGTTCCGTCTACGTTACCGCGCTCTGTTCAGACGTATTTACACCGGTGTCGCTTGAATGTGCCTTATGGCCGTCATTTTCTTCATAAAGTTGGAAGAGCCGACTCATCGAATTGTTCGGTTTGTGCAACGGTGGAGGATAGTGAGCATATTATAATGCACTGGCGGACTTTGTATGCATCTCAAAGAGCTACACTGAAAGCTACACTTGCTCGACTAGACAGCAGGGTCTTCGATATAGTGAAGGTGTTGGGACCTCGGGCACCGAACACGAGGGATGCTGCCTTGGCGGCACTTGTGAAATTTGTCCAGAGCTGTGGGATGGATACAACCTTCTAACATCCTCTGTGCATGATCTTGGGATAATTGTGATTAGTGGATAATTGTGGACTTCTATTGAACATGTGGATAGTGGACTTCTGAATAGTGAATAGTGAATAGCGAACTTGCGAGTAGAGCACCTGAGAAGTAGTTTTTGGGGGTGGGGGGCGGGGCGGGTGAGAATTTTTGTTAGGAGTAGCAGAACAAGTCGGGAGACGAGTTCAATTTCTCCTCGTTTTTTTTTCCTTACAAACAAACAAACAAACAAACAAACAAACAACACACAAGAACAGACAATCACAACAGACGTTGCAGTTTCTAGATTAAAGGCTAGTTTAGAGTCAGACGCTGTCTTCGCCCATCGCCGCCGGCGTTCCGCTCCAGCAGCTAGCGTTTGCTAGGCCACGCTTCCTCATCCTACCAGCATCATAGTCTGACGCGATTCGGCGCAGCTCAACGAAAATACTACCGCAGATTTTCACATTTCGTAGTGGGAAAGCAGTCATATCTGGCAACTGTACCCACGTGTTCGAATTCGATTAAAGACAATCCGTATTGCCGTCGTTGGCACTGTCATGCTTACACTACTGTAGTACGGTTTGTACCCTCACACACGGACACTGAATTGAAGAAGAAATTCACACGTCGTCCCAGCTGTTCTCCTCCTTTTGCTTGTCTCTATAGTTCATCCATCGTGTATTATATAGGCACGAATGTTGCTTAATATTTTCGATCAAAAGTTCGATGGGAGACGCCATGTTGGGAAATGCGAGTCCCCCGGAGCTCATGCCGTGCACAGCTCGCTGGCCACCGCAAGATGTAAAGCATTGCTCTACTCCCCCGACGGTGGCTGACATATCACGCTTCCCCGAGTGTCGTCGAACTATGACCTATCCGGCGACGGCTCGCCATGCGCGGCGCGTCGTTACGTCCAGCTCTGCAGGACTCTAAACCAGCCTTAAGTGCAAAACCAGAGACAGTTTGGCGTTAGCAATGTTCGCCGGATGATTGTTCCAATCGTGGACTCTGCGAGGAAAGAAAGAAAATACGAAGACGTCTGTGAGTAAAACGGATTTCTTTTCAAATTAAAAAAAATTATTCCTTGAGCCGCGTGTGTCTCCTATCAGGTGTAGCAAATTAAATTCACTTTCGATTAATTGGAACAGATACTTCAGCCTTATCTTGGCTTCTACGCGCATTGATGCTAGTGCAGTGCCAGCCGCAACAACAATATGACAAAAGAAATTTCTTTGCTCTTCGGTGCCGATACGAGTTGCGCAACGGGCTAAAAGCTTATATCTACCATTTCAATTCAGCATGGGAGAGCCGCGACGACATGACAAGGAAAAACAATTGGTAAGATACGAGGCAGACAAGCGAACTTGCACGGCAAACCCGCGGCAGTGCGACCATTTACACGACAGCGGACACCTACCAGCGCTGGTGCTAAAGTCTGAGGAAAATACTTCATAGATGAAAATACACATCCTTTACGAAGCCTTTTGCATTTCACTCTTCATGGTAATCAACCAACTTTTCTCGAAGCGAAGCGCGGCACGCTTGGAGAAGTCCATACTTTGTTTACACGTGTACGTGCAAGAAATGACCTTGACGGCAAAGATGACCAACGGTGTGCCTCTGAAACTTTGCATCACATGCCAACTTCTTTGCATACAGCAAAAAAGAAAAAAAAAGACCTTTCTGCAATCCCGCTTAGGCCAGGGGCATCCAAGGCATACGATCACAAGCCACAGGGTTAATGGTGTATTCTACATAGCGAAGCTATTATCAACGACTTATACTAGGCCCTTGTACTGGGATTTTAACACTGGTGTGTGCAAAATTTGGAAATTTTACGCCAGCAGAGGCCTTTAAAACGAGCGAAACCTCCTTAATCGTGGTGCCAAAGCGATATTATCAACGGCTTATTAACGGCCCTTCTACTGGGATTGTAACAGAAGCGACAACATAATTTGGAAGAGGCGGCAGCAGAGTCCCTTTCAAACGGGCGACACTGCCTGTGTCACGGAGCGAATGACGTACTATCAATTGCTTATGCAATACCATACAGCTGGGAATATAACACAGGCCATCGCCAAAATCGGAAAACATGGTAGCAGAGCCCTCTTACACGAGTGAAACCCCCTGTATCATGCAGCCAAAGAGCGACTTGTACTATGAAATTTTACTGGCGTCACAATACAAGCGGCCGCAAAATCGGAAAAGGAGGCAGCATAGCCCTTCAAAACGAGCGAAACCCCTTGTATCATGCTGCCAAAGACATGTCATCAATGGTTTGTGGCATGCCCTTCTACTGGAATTGCAATAGTGGCTGCCGCAAAATCCGGAAAAGTGGGCAGCAGCAGAGCCCCTTTAAATGGTCGAAACCCCTTTAATCATGGTGCCAAAGACATATTGGCGACGGCTTATGTTGTGCCCTTCTACTGGGATTGTAACAGAGACTATCCCAAATTTTTGAAAAGGCTGTACCAGAGCCCTTTAAAATGTCTCAAACGACTTGTATCATGGTGCCGAAGAGATGCTACGTATCAACGACTTATGCTATGCCCTTCTGCTGGGGGGGGGGGGGGGGATATGTTTATTAAGGAAAAAGAAGGGAAAGCCCTTCTACTGGGACTGTAACACAGGCTACAGCAACGGTCGGAAAAGGCGGCAGCAGATCGAGATACCTGTTTCTCCTGCACCTGGTGAGGTTGAGTTTGACAAAACCAGTTCCAAAACGACACTCGCAGAGGACAAAACAATATGTAAAATGCTGTCAAATTTGGGGCTTAATATCATCTGATATAAAAATAATATGAAAATTGTCCTAAGCTACTTGTGTAAAATGTATATGTGAAATCCAGATCACAGAGTCTGAGCCCTGTACCTCTTTCCCCTGTTGCACCCTGGGAGGTCGCGTTTGACAAACTCGTTTCCAAAATGGCACTTTCGAAGGCAAAGTGATGAGCTCGATCAAATTTGGGGCTTATCTTATATAAGAATGATGTCAAAGATGTCCTAAGCTGATTTTGTAATATGTATATGTGAACTTAAGATCACAGAGTCTGAGCCTCGTACCTCTTTCCCTTGTTGCACCCTGAGAGGTCGCGTTTGACAAAATCGTTTCCAAAACGGCACTCTCGAAGGCAAAGTGACGAGTTAGATCAAATTTGGCGCTTATCTGATATAACAATGATGTCAAAGATGTCCTAAGCTGATTTTGTAATATGCATATGTGAACTTAAGGTCACAGAGTCTGAGCCTCGTACCTCTTTCCGCTGTTGCACCCTGAGAGGCCGCGTTTTACAGAATCGTTTCCTGAACGGCATTCGTCACGGCAAAATGGCAAATTCATCAACTTCGGCGCTTATTATCATGTGAAATAATCCTAATCCTAAGCGGACGAAATGATGTTGATGTTGATGTTGATGAAGACAAATACTATAGGGAGAGGTTGAATTCGTCACACGACAAATTCGGCTACTCCCATAAACTGGCCCCCCACAAAGGTGAAAAAAAAAAAAAATATATATATATATATATTTATAAGTGCCAAACGTTTGTTTAAAAAGTTTAGAGCCTATGCTATTTTTCTTCAATTATATATATATACATATATATAGAGAGAGAAGAGAACCCCCCCACCCTGACTTTCGCGATAGCTATTGTCCAAAGGCCAAAATCGCCGGTGAACGTAGCGTACAGTGAATTACATGGTCCTAATAGATTGACGGACGAAACGACTTGTATCATAGTGCCAAAGAAATAAACGGCTTATACAATGCCGTTCTACTGGCATTGTAACACAGGCGACCACAAAGTTCGGAAAGGCAGCAGCAGACCCACTTGAAGCGTGCGAAACCCCTTTATTAATCATGGTGCCAAGGCGTACCTGTTTCCCCTGTTGCATCCTGAGAGGTCGCGTTTGACAAAATTGTCTGCGAGACATGCACTGTGGTCAGTGGCGCCCCCTAACTGCCCCCAAAACGCTAGGTTACACATTCGTATTCCTCCTCCCCCTCCCTAATTACGCGCCTTGACAATGAAACTACGCCCCCGCCCCCAAGTCCGGGTGTGGATCCGCCCCTGACTCTGGTGGGTCACATGGACAATTTTATCAAGTTGCATATATGCAGTTTATTTTATTTAAAAAAAAAGCACTCCATGTTGCAAAGTTGTCTATTCTGTGAGCCCTTTGGAGATCCGCAAACAATGCCCCTTAGCCTTTGGAACTCCTTCGGACCGGCCGTAGTCTTAGCGCATGCGTATTACGATAATACTGGGACTTAGTCTGTGGAGCGCCTGGGAGGAGAGTCGTGTCTCGGTCGCTTCTTTGAGGGTCCTGGGTGCGTCAGGGTTAACACTTACAAGTCGTGCTGCGGTTGGCATGTGGCCTGAAGGACGTACTCACTCAAAATAGGAGATGACATTTCAAGAATTTGCCTTTCTTTGTCGAAAAATCATAGTCTAAACATGGGCCCTTTGCAAAAACTCGACGAAATCCTCATAGGCGGAATGCATTAAAATTCATTTGGCCAGGGTGCACTAGATTTGTATCGCGTTAGCGCCTTTCATGTTTCCATGGGTTCTTTACATGGTGTTCTTCCGTGTTAGACGATGACATCTTAAACTTTTATTATACTTCGCTGTTATTTGGCATAAATGCAATTTCCCACTGTAAGGCCGCCGCCCGCATGGCAGCCGAGTATAGCAGCGAATCGTGCCACCGCGACGGGTGACCGCTAATGCTGCGAACGATTATTTCGCAGGCCGCGCGACTTCTATTGCAGAAGAGTTGCCTTTTTATAGTAGCGGTCAATGAACAGGTGCGAGGAAGCGCTCTGTTGCAAGGAACTGCTTAACGGCAGGGAGCTCTGAAGAGCTCGGGAAAGTTTTCACGATAGCTTTGAGTGCCACTAAAATCAAAGGAAGCAGAAGATCGGCCAACCCATTTGCGTCGACGCGACGCTCAGACCGCGACCGCTGATACATGAGTGGACTCTTATTTCCCATACTCGAGGTTCTCTCAGCTACACCAGCATAGGTAGGGCACACTTGGGGACTAGAGTTGTCACTGCCATCGTTTAGCGGGCCAGAACTTCATTGTCAGATGCACTGGTAGGTGCTTGGACAGTTCAAAAGTGTCTGGGAGTCTTGCAGGAGAATGTGACATTTCCGCGGATGTTTTTGAGCGGTTCCGGGTATGGACTGGTACGCGAAGCGCCGACACCCAGTTGCTGGCCACTTCGAGAACTACCATTCGGAGGTGGCGGGCTTACGCGGTTCAACACTTCATGCCACCCACGGCACGCTATCCCCTTTTCCCAATTTCTACGGCTCCGCCGCATCTCTAGCGTTCATTCTGACTTCTATGATCAGCTGTCCAGAATGAAATGTTTTTTTCATTGCCCGCGGGTATCCCTCACATCTTCTTGATAGAGCATCAGCCGGAGCAGCAGCCATCCTCAGGTCTACTGCCCTTAATCCTTCATCATAAAAAAAAAAGTCCCACACTTCCCCTTGCAGTTGGATTCCGCCCCGCCATCCCTCCCTTAATGGGCCAAATCAAGGGGCTTAATCAGGGCTCAATCATGGGGCTTAATCACTTCCATCGTTCGCGAGCCAACGAGGGGCGGAGCTCTCGTTAACACGAACACGAGACACGTTTCACGTGACTCGTGACGCGCGTTTTTCGTTAACGGGACAAAGGCGTAATCTCTTGCTCGCGTAACGACCGACGGTGTCGTCTGCCTAACGAATGTGTTCACGTGCTCAGAGACTTCATCGCGTACATGGCTCATGATCTAACGAGGCGCGATGCACTCGGGAGCTCGAGCACGTGGTGTATAACGCGCTCTTTTCGTTAAAGTGACAGGGGCGTAATCTCTCGGTCCAGTTACGATCGAATTAGATCGTTTGCCTAACGAGTGGGTCTACCCACTCGTTAGAATGTGAAACATCTTCATTTGGAGATTTGCAGAAACGGAATTTCTGCAGAAACGAACATGTATTGCTCCACGACTGTGTACAAAATGACATGCTCCCCCTTTCATCGTATTTACACCAGTGGTTACATGAGGGCTGTGATATATTCTCGAGACGATGCAGATGAAGACGAGAAAGAAGACGAAGAAGTGACAACGACAAGCCATAGACAAACCATGCGAGCTATCCAAACAAAATTAAAAAACCTCATTGGTCGACAAGATTGCAGCCTCGTTGGCAGCTGTAGTTCGTTCAGGCCGGTGACATCACAACACGTAACGGCTCGTTACGTGCACGATAGCCTCAACGAAGAAGCTAAACGAGGAGCAGAGATTGTGCCACAGCAGGGCGTCGATAAGGTTCTTCGTTTCGTTATTCGTAACGACTCGCTGACGTTGAAGCTGCCCACGAAAGATGTCGGAGTGATTCTTCGCTTGGGTGATTACACAAGCAGCTAACTGTGCCCCATGGACGTGATTGCGACAGGATGCCTTTCAACTGGACGAGACAGATTTTGTAAAGTTCTTCCGTCCGCCAAGAAACGCTCTCCGCACCGTTTGTGAGGACTTGCGACCGCGTACTTCACTCCGTCTTGATAACTACGGGTGTTGTGATGAACAACAAAGGCGAAATGGATGAATATAGTAGTGTTCGAATTGTTCTTTTTAATAGTACATTGCGGACATAGTGTTGATGTAGTAATGAACGGAAGAGCAAAGGATTCTGTGGATTTTCTGAGGTCGATTGTCTTGAATAGTTTCATAACATTCTCTTGCTTCGCGGTGCTAACATGGAATTAAAACAGTTCACTAACGTTCTGTTCAAGCTCACTAGAAAAACGTTGCACTGCGAATTTATTTTAATTTAGGCGTCAGGATGCCTTTCAGCTGACCAGACGGATTTTGTAAATTCGTTCCGTCCGGGAAGGAATGCTTTTCGCACTGTTTATGAAGTCTGACAGTAAGGCTGCGCGTTGTACTTCCATGCTTGAAGGAAAAATTTACATAAAGTTAATGAAATAGGTGTACACGTTGAGCAGAACGGGCAGCCTCCTCTTCCTTATTCTTTTGATGCTTCTGATACCACTACGTCTTTCCTTTCTCGTCTCGGACTCCCACGTGCCCTAGAACTCAGCACACACTAGTCCTCGTATCATACTTAAGACCATTCTCACCCGACACCATCGTCAGGGTAGGAAAATGCTTTACAATTTTTTTTGCGTATTGTTCGACGATTACCCTTACAGTGACGTACATGTTTGTTAATTATTTTCAAACGACTAGCGAGCCATATATTGAGACAGCAAGAAAAAGAAGATGATGAACGATCCTGGGAGCGAACATTGGAACGCAATGAGCATGTATCAGAGCACGAGAATGCGAGCTATCGGAACAAATGAAACAGTCCTATTGGTCAGAGAAGATGCAGCCTCGCTGCAAGCCTGTTCTTCGCTCACCAGCTCCCGTGGCTCAGTGGTTAGCGTGCTAGCCATGTCACGTCGGGACTGGGAGGTACCCGGGTTCGAATCCCGGTGCCGGCTGTGCTGTCTGGGGTTTTTCCTGGGTTTTCCTCAGACGCTTTCAGACATATGTCGGCACAGTTCCCCTAGAAGTCGGCCCAGGACGCACATTTCCCCAGGGCGTCAGTCGTGACGTTGCCCACATACGTGAGGCCGACAACGGCAAGCCCTATCACCACCACCACCTGTTCTTCGCTCAGGGCGGTGACATCACAACACGTGAGCGCTCGCAACGTGCAAAATAACCGCAAAGAGGAAGCTTCACGAGGAGCACAGATTGTGACCACAGCAAAGCATCGATAAAGTTGCGTTAGCCTGAACGACTCGTTCAGCTGTCTCGTGCCGTTAAGTTGAACGCGTGAAACGATTAAAGTAGCACAGAAGTCATTTTTAACACCCAGTTTTCTTCTTATAAAACTGTTAAGTTTGCCAGTAAGATGCACCATGCGAAGTAATTTACACCACCGAGTCATAATTATCGCAGAAACTGAATTTAAAATATGCCGCAAAAAGCGACCGTGCGCAACGGTGGTGAAGAGCAGTACCAGCCTGTGATCTGCCTGGAACCTCGCGCTGACGCTATAAGGACTGGCTCGCTGATTGGCCTAGAAAAATGTTGTCTGCTACTCCGCTGTCGTCTGCTACTCGGCTGTTCGGGGTTCTGATAAAGCCTTTCTCCTTGCTCGGTAAAGCTTCGGGCGCTCCTTGTATCCCCAATTCTCCGGGAAAACTGGCAAAACAGGTTTACGGCGGCAAAGGAACAATGCGCTGACCCCCACTGATCGGCAAACCAGAACGAGTCTCCTTATGCCGTCATCGGTGACGTGCCATCATACCTCCTCATCCTCGTTATAGCTGGAGTGGCGAGTTAAGGGTGAAGGCGCGGAGCTATGTTTATGTGAGTTTTTTTCTGGGAAACAAATTGCACACATCAAAACCTTTCGCGCTATTCGGTATAATGACACACACACTTTCATCAGATGTCTTAATCTGAATTTTTTTTGGATGGCCCTCTGTACTCCTTTAAGCCCCTTGGTGCGGATGACAATTCACTTCTGGACACCTTTCTGCGAATACTATCATTTCCTATAGACGGCCCAAACTTTAGGTATATCGTTGTCCATAGCCGCCTGAAAACTGTCAATGCACAAAATGGAACGGCTTCGGTCTTACTCCTCTTGTGAAAACTGCCATGTTTGCCAAGAGATTGCGCCGCTCCTATTTGTCTGACGTTGAAAGTATTGATATCGTAGGAAATCATTTTTTCTATGGAAATGGTCTACAGCGCCCTTTTGTTTATACATCGCTCAGCTGTTCTACTATAAAGCTAGGAACATGACTATATTCTCATTTTTTGCTCATCTTTGCCAAGGTTTTACGCGAATAAAAAAGAAAATAGTGCTATGTAGTTTTTTGCAGTGTTGTGTCCTATGATACACAAAGTGCGCCACAGCGCCGTATTATTGATATTTGACGTAGGTAATTTATAAACGCTCCTAAGAAAACCTGAAAAATTGGATTTTTCAACTTGTCATTTCGGTGAAAGATGGAAGTCACTGAAAACGTTAGCCAGCTGTAGGACTCGAACCCACATCTTCTGGATTGCTTTGTTTTGTATGTATTTGTCCTTTCTATGTTGTTCCAGCCTCAGAACATCAGTTCTCTCGTTGTCATTTCGGATTGTTCTAGTGCTTGTTTGAAAGCAAATTCTGCATTGAAGAGAGCCAATTATGCACAGAACAAATCCTGAAATTTTCACCGTAATCGGAGTATATCAAGGGGAGCCCGAATGCCTAAAAGTTACCCACTCACCGCCCAGCAAACCGAAACCGATGGGCTGTGGCAAGCGAGATTTACCGCGTAAGTTGGTAACCATGGTTTGTAAGTCCCAGCCTTCCCCGAGAGATGTCGCAGGCAAATACCGAAAGAAGACGTTTTCTGCTACAGCTGTGATGTGCACTTTTCGTTGTCTCCTTCTTTCTTTCTCTTTTTTTCATTTTCTGTCATGAACTTTCTGTGAATTATGCCGTTCATTTTCTTCATTCTTTTTTTTTTTAGTGTAGTGTATTCGTTTCATTGAATTGAACTCGGGAACTTGCCGTCAGTCACTGTAACCGACCGTTTGCAAACTTTTTTTCCTTTTCAACCGTAGTTATCTTCCTGGTGTTTATTATTATGATGATTATTTTGGACACAAAATGCGAATGGCAGATACAAAAGCACGTAAACTCGCAAACTGAAAGTTCGTAAGCTCAATCCACATAGCAAACAATGCGCTTTATGCCTTTCGCTTTCCACAAAATCTGCCGTGCTCTTTTGGGTCTTTGGTCTTTTGGTTTCGATAAAGAAAAGTTGGATTAGCTTGTCAATTATCAGCATATTTACTGGAATTAAGATGAATTAAATACGTAACGGCAGATTGCGGCAAAGGTTCACACCAAGACGACTGCCTACCGCATACATTTTTCCGGCTTCTATTTTGGAGTGGTAATCAGGGCGTGCTGCTCGCCCATCTCAGAATCACAATATAATTGTTCTTATTCCTATCTTGTGTTTGTATCTTGTTCGTAAAAGGTCTCTATTCGATGTCCGCACCCTCTAAGTTAATCCGCGCATAGTTTGTCCAGATGCAACCAACCCGATAATCTTCCTGGATCTATAGCCATGGTTGTCATACTAAATTTCAGGGAGATAACATTTCATTATTAAAGATGAATGGCGAAGTTGCAAACTTTACGTGTACCTGAGAAGGCGCTTGCTTCATTTCTATTTTACTGGTCAGTCAAATCGGTTTCTAATACGAAAAGCAAATAAGGGTGTCCTCTTTAGCATAACCGGGTTGTGCCTAGAATAAGTAATCAACTTTGTACAAGAATCAGTAATCAGTTTCGTACAGACTAGGACTCAAACTATAGGCTAAATTTTCGTTTATTTTCATCTCATTCTCATACACATTAGCAAAGCATGCTAAGAACAGCACAAATTCCACCGGTGGTTGAACCCCGGAAAACACGATCCGGAGTTTCCCTCAGGTCCCCGGTTGACCTTGTGCATTGCAAAACGCGACAAGATGCGTCCTTTTGCCCCTGTGTATTGTTTGTGAATGTAACGTAGAGTAGTCATACTCAGGTTGGGGATCGTGGGCGGAGCCGTAGCGACGGGTGTGCGAGAGGGGTAGCCGTCCCGGGCGGCCTCGGGGGCGCCGAACGGCAGGCCCTGGCGGGTTGGTTGGACAGGATAAAGCGGGAACGAAGGAAATTTGAATTTACGATCTCGGCAGTGCAAATAAGAGTTTTCATTTCTTTGTTTACAGGGCTTCTGACGCAGTTGGAGAAGGGGGGGGGGGGGCGCTTCAGATTAACCCTGCCCTGGCCGCAAACTTGCCTCGCTACAGCTCTGATCGCGGAGAATTCCTCTCTGTGTCGTTTGGAGGATGATTGCCCTGCCGATGGTCTAAGAAACCTTTGGGTACTGTAACCCTAAAAAGAAGGCATGCATACCCATACGAAGAGAGAAAACAGCTCAGATTAAGTAACGTTCGTCGTGGAAGTCGTTGCCGTTGATATAGGGAAACCAGTGCATGAGAGAACTGATGTTCTGAGGCTGGAACAACATAGAAGGGACAATCACATACAAGGCCTCAAGTTGCCTAAGAAATTAACGATGAAAGATGAAAGTCACTGAAAAGGTTAGCCAGCTGTAGGAGTCGAACCCACATCTTCTGGATTACCCGTCCAGGGCTCTACCAATTGAGCTAAGCTAACACGCCTTCTCAGCGACTTCCAGGGTGCGTTATCTGAAGGGACAAACCGGTCACTCTCTCTCTCTCTCATCCTCCTTTCACTCTTACATTTTTGCACCCTTATACACACATTCATACGACAGGGATCGACGCAAGCGGCAAGTGTTGAACATGAGAGAACTGATGTTCTGAGGCTGGAACATCGTTAATTTCTTAGGCAACTTGAGGCCTTGTATGTGATTGTCCCTTCTATGTTGTTCCAGCATCAGAACATCAGTTCTCTCATGTTCAACACTTGCCGCTTGCGTCGATCCCTGTCGTATCCCAGACAACACAAAGACATCCCACGGACGTCAAAGGGTATCCCGCATGGGAGATTGGGGATATCCTGGGGAGCTATCTGTGACGTCTCTTGGATGACATCAGACGTCCCGTTGGCACATCCCGGGTTGTCCAGATGAAATCCTGGCGACGTCGCTTTATTTCATATCTCGGACATGTTTTGCACCATTCTATGTGGTTCTTTATTGTGGTACACACTCAAGAACATGATTAAATATCATCATGCACTGATGTGCTCCTGTAATATTTATTCATTTCAACATACACTGGGACAGCACTGCAAAAATATGAAACACATTGGACATGCGTGCACATTACATGTATACATTGACTCACGAATCGCAGTTAACGGATTGTCCCATTGCGAACCCCTCCAGAAGAGTATTTTTGCCACTCCTAGAAGGAGTAAGCATTTACTCCTTCGATAGAGTTCTGTAGCTTAAATGATATACCAAATGAGGAGTGAAATTCAAAATATTGAACAAGAGAATGCAACACGTCGGTTTGGCACTACAGAAAGACGAATGTGAACTGTAATGCACATTTATTAGCCGTAGAGACACGAAACAGGTACAAAGAGTGAAATAGTACATACCTTCAAATTCGAATCTAAACCGGCTTGACCATTAGTATCGAAGCGTCCAGTATCGACCACCACACACAGCAAAAAGAAATGCAAATCCAAAAAAGTCACAGTACCTACAGAAACCAAGTTCTCACACATTAATACCACGACGCCTCTGTGCACCATTTCGTTGAAAGCATGTATTTTTCAGCGTTTGAACGTCCAGCGGTCAATTTGCACGATGAAACTGCAAAGCAAAAGAGTTACGTCGTAACTGATTCACCACAAAACCAATGTTAGGGACCCGTGAAGCAAACTGACCTCACCTGTGACACAGCAACAGGTCTCATTACCAGTCAAGCTGGAATGCAACCTGAAAATGATAAAGAAAGAATAAATGATAAATAATTCGGCTGAACTGACTCCCTAGAACAAAGGTTATGAATACAAAACGGTTTTGTTAAGCCTTACCGTATTCAAGAACATCTCTCACTTCCGTGGATGGACCTAATACCGAATGCATTCTGTCCGAAGAACCCTTCCGAAAAGTATCAATTCCTTCCTCAGGGTCCTTGATAGCCCTGAGCTTCACACATACGATCTTCAACGTCTCAGCCACAGTGAAAACTGTGCGAACGACCGACCACAAACTTGCTTTCGCGACACTCCAAACCGACGTGAAAGTGAAAGGTCGCATAAGGGCGTAAGGGTACAAGAATGCGGCAGAATGAAACATGTTCACAAATAATTTGCTTGCGTTGGTAGCGAATGACGATTAACGAGAGACAGAGTTCACCTATTTAATATCGTCATTTTACACTTAATGTGTTTAAACATTTAAAAGTATGGGGCAACTATATGTCCTATATGCACGGATGATAGCGGCTGAGCGGTCGAGGAAGGAAGGTGTAAGACGCACGCGTTACCACTTCTCCGCGAGGTTCATACACTCCTGTACACCTTCATCTGAAATGGAGGGGAAAGAACCATTCTCCTTTTATGAGGAGTAAATCTGACGTGAGAGGGGTATAATTAGGAAATCAACCTTTTTCAGTCCATTAAAACGCCTTTTCGAATATAACAGTGGCGGTCATGCGGCGCAGGTTTGTCTGTTAGCAGCCACTAAGGATATCAAAGACAACCAAGATGAGTCGTTACTGTATTTTGCTCATTTACTTGATCCTTTTTCAAAGATTGCGTTCATCAGTTTCTGTGCCGCTCTGGCTCCGTCGGCGGGATTGCCTGCGGATATCCTCTGGACGTTGCCGTAGCGTATCCCGTGACGGACGTCCTGGGTAATCCGAAACTTGTCCCGCATGGGACGCGGACGACGAGACCGACATGGGACATCCTCGTCTGGGATGAATGTGTGTATAAGTGTGAAAAAATGTAAGAGTGAAAGAAGGATGAGAGAGAGAGTGACCGGTTTGTCCCTCCAGATGACACACCCTGGAAGTCGCTGATAAGGCGTGTTAGCTTAGCTCAATTGGTAGAACCCTGGACCGGTAATCTAGAAGATGTGGGTTCGAGTCCTACAACTGGCTAACCTTTTCGGTGACCTTGATCTTTCATCGTCAATTGTGCATGGTTCCTACGAGTAAAAAATGATTGGATTCCTCAGCATCAGCACACGTAAGCAAAAGCCGAGCTAAGAATATACTCATTTGTAACATCATTCCTTTATTATATTATGCAGAGTGTTTCACCTAAGGTGATAAAAAATTTTAACTGGCTACGTACTCGCCGGAGGATTGTCAGACTTCCGGCAATTACCTTCTGGAAAATTTTGCCACCATTGAGAAATACTTTGGACAATTTTTAATTGCAGAAATTTTATTTTTTCAATTGAACATTGAAAATTGTCAAGCGAACCTCACTTTTTTACAGAAATATGAAGTCCTCCACGGAGAGCCACAGGCCCAAAAAAACTATGCACAGTATCACAACAGAAATAGTCTTAAAAAATTAGTACAAATTCGGCTTTAGCCCCGCCTGCTTGATTGTCACAAAGAAACGCGCAGGGTATTTGAGGGGAGAGGAGGAAGTGTTCCCGCCTTTTGTTTTACCTTCCTTTGCGCCGCGTTGACCTTGATGCTGGTGACAACCGTCTTTATCACAAAGAAAATAAAACAATCGTCTTTATCACAAAGGCCAAAACAAAAGAAGGCGGGGACACTTTCTTGTCTAGACTTGGATTTCGCGCACGCTACACTGGGAAAATCAAGCAGGCGGGGCTACAGCGTAATATTTACTTTTTTTTTTTCGACTAGTATTTCTGTTGCGATACTGCGCATAGTCTTTGTTGGGTCTGCGGTTATCCGTGGAGGACGTCATATTTCTGTAAAAAAAAGTAAGGTTCGCTTTGCAATTTTCAAAGTTCAATTGAAAAAAAATAAATTTCCCGCAATTAAAAATTGTCCAAAGCCTTCTGTATTCTGGTCTTTCGCATTGCACGATCTCGAAAAGCTTCCGTAAAACGTTCCTTCCATCTCCAACGCCCTTGACTCTTGCGAGTGAACATGTACGCGTCCTTACATATGTGGCTTCCCAGCTAATAATTCTTCTTATGAAGCCATAAAAACGTGGCAGTTAGTAAGTTAAATAATTTAGTAAAATAAAAATAAAAACATGGCATTTCTGTAACCATGTCAACCGTTTTACATGGCATATCGTATCACCAAAAATGCAACAATGCAATTCACTTTCCTGAAGTTGTACAAGTGATTGATGCATAACTTTCCCATCAAGACAATTGGAGGGGGTGGCAATATGGAGTTCGGGGTCAACCCCGACATAAGACGGCTTTCATAAGACGCCTTCATATCATTACACGCATACTGACGCTGAACTTCGCGTTACACTAATATATCCGTCCTGTAATTTTTTGTCACAAGTAGAAAGCGCTCGTAGGGTATACCACACCTTATTACAAAGTACATTCCCCGCCTAGAAGGTTATACCTAAAAGCTGACACAGAAACAGGCGTGCAAACTGTCGTCCGCCTGCAAAATATATCGAGCTACGAAACAAGGAAGACTCGCTATCTAGTCAATACTTCAGATACGACCTTCCGGCAAACGTTCCTCTCAGCCACCAACCATTGACTTTGGCCTTTGTGAAGGGGTAATAGGCTTGCGGGAGAACCCAAGTCCGAAGGGCTATTTTGGGAGTACGGACTTTGTAGAGAACCTGTTTAGGAAGAGAACCCGCTGCTGGCGGACACAAACTGGATATAGGGTGGTGGCTCCCCGTAGTGTCAGCTTTGTCGACGCGATAGGAAAGGAGGAAGGTGGGACCGTAGCCTTAATACGTCTGGTCGTTACACATGCAAAAGCGCTAACGTAGTCTAGGCTATCTTCTGTTCGATCTGTTCCAACATTCTCTATATAGGTGAAACCGAACGAAAGCTTCATGAAAGGTTCCGGGAACATCGTCGACTCGTCCATTTAGAAATTTCTGAAGGTATCAGCAACCACCAGATAACCTTGGTAATTGGTTTCTAAACATTTCTCTAGTCTCGGCCACACTATTGATAACTGGCGTTGTTGTTCTCCACTCTGGTTTCCATTCCGCAAACGCGCGAAAACGGGATGAGAGTCGCCTGATACATTATCTGAACAATACCCATCCAATGGGCCTAAACGAAAGACTGGTTTTAGGCTTCTAATCAACTGTCGACCGGTGTTACACATGCTGCCCTAGTTAACACGTTCACGTACAGCCCCCTTGCGGGCTGGGCAGTATGTTTAACTTCCTCCGACACTAGCTTTCTGTTCCCCCCTTTTCTGATGAAGATCGTCCGCTCGAAACGTCAGGTATAGACTTCCCACTTTTTTTTACCCCTTTTAGTGCACTAGTCCCGGTTTTTACTCTTACGCGGCTCAAGATTTCCGTCTTACGCGCCGCTGTTGCCACCCTCTTCTCCGGAGACATCGTGTGAGAAGACCACAGAAGGACCACGGCAGTTGGCAACTTATGGGATCCAGCACATATCATGCACTGTGTCGACTCTCGACAAGAGCGAGCCAGGTGACCAAATCGTTGACAGTTGTAAAATTGGACGGGGCCTTCGACATACTGAGAGATTTAATGTGTGTTGAAATCCAGCCGAAGCGTCTGATGATAGATTTGAAGGAAAGAATCACCGACTTGAGTGGCGCGTAATAGTCTAAACCCTCATCCTTCTATACATGACGTGTTTGCAGGCAATAACCTCTACCTCTGCCACGTAGGAGACAATATCCTCGTCTTCGTAGTCAAGTGGCACATCGTAAATTTTGCTCATGTTTTTCACAAAAGATGGTGGAATGATGACGGCAACATACAGTCCGACGACCGCCTTAAGGCCCATCAGGTGTGCTACTGCTCCTTCGTGAGTTACACACACATACTATATGCATAATGTAAAAAATCCCGAGACTAGGGAACACAAAGGGACAGACACAACACGAGTGTTCCCTAGTCTCGGGGTTTTTACATTATGCATCATCTTCACCAGCTCGCTTGCTTCCTAGCCATTTTTTTCATTGACATACTATATGCTTCCGTCACGATTAAAACGGTGACTCATGACATCCTCTTCGGCTGCAGTACATATTTATTTTACCACAGTGTTCGAATTCACCTTCCAGAAAGACTGATTTTCCCGAATGGGCTTGAAAACAACCGGTATCCCCTTTGCTCTATTCTTGCGGTATGCCTCAAGAGTAAAGGGGTTCTTCCTATCTTCGATGCCTTCCATATCTGGTAGGGGTAGCACATGGAGAGTCTGAGGCAGAGAGACGGCAACCACAGAGGGTAACTGACCATCCCCGATTTCAGTGGCATCGGACAAGTCCTGCAGTGCATTTGCATCTCTCAAAGAATGCAAGACCGGATCATCGTCGCAAATTGCGTTCACAGGTTGCGTTCAGCGAGCGTCTCCTGTCACTCCGTGGTGGACGCAACCCGTCGGGGGGACCATCCTATGTTCCAACGTCTCGACGGTGGATTGTTCGCCCAGTGGCCATTAGCAAAGAGGGCCCTCAAAGGGCCGAAATCGGCTACAACAGCAATAGGTCTAGTCAAGGCTCAGAGCAGCGAAAAGGATGTCCGTGCTGGTCAGTGCACACGAGAACACGATCATTTACAGTTGAATACTTCGTTACCCCGGTTCTTCAAGTTGCTACGAAACTGGCTATTATAACTGGGCATGCGGGAACCCCTTGCGCGTAGTTTTGGGATTGTCGAAGATTTCCTCATGCTGCGTACTAGAAATTCTGGTGCCTGAAAGGAATCAAGTATGTGTTGTCAGGAAATGTTAACCAGGGTGAATGCTGATGGCGCTCATTTCGGCGGCATTTGGTGATTTACCAGGGGCAACAAAGCATGGCATAGAAACATTACTGACTTCCGCTACACCAAACTTCAAGACACGCATGTGCAGGAACAGTCACGTGAACAAGTTTTGAACACAAAGATCGTGCACTGCTCATTGATTGCCTTCCAATGACAATAAGAGGGCATGCCCCAATGGCAACGGCGTGCCAATGAAGTCGGTCGTCAGGACCGGCTTTTTTCATGTCATTATCATCAACAGTACCGACGCTTCCTACACACGAGCAATCAATGACTGGGGGAAGCGTAGCTACGCTTCCCCCAGTCATTGATTGCTCGTGATAGGTTAAAAGTGGTTTGGAGGCCTCTCGCTAGCTAGAGGCCTCCCAGCCACTTTTAACCTATAAGGTCGTTTATTTTCTGCTTATATAGGTGATGGTGATGGATAGAAGAAAAAATGAGGAGGTGAGTCATGTCTACACTGTTAAAACAGAACTTCACCACATAGCACGCTCCTAGCCAACCATCATTCCGAATGATATCATCCTGTGCATTGATTTGGTGAAAATGGGAGGAGGCGCCTATCTGGGACAGATTATCTTGTCCCAGATAGGCGCCTCCCCCCTGTTTTGAACATATCATGACACAGAATGATATCATTCGGCATGATGGTTGGCTAGAAGCGTGCTATGTGGTGAAGTTCTGTTTTAACAGTGTACCTCAGTACAGGAATGGTTACCCCAGTACGCCTACGTAGATAAAAAAGAAATAAAAAAAAGGAAAAGGGGAATGGGAAAAGGGAATGGTGAAACAAACCGAAGTGCCACAGTCAAGCCGAGAGTCAAACGCTGTGTACGTCACAATATAGTGTCACGGTTGTCGATCATAATCAACGCAATAGACCCGTATGCCAATGTATAAAGTCACAAGCTTATATAGATCTTTGCGCCTGGTCAGTATAATTTTTCGCTGTTAGCTACTTAACCATATAACTAGTGCGAAATCCTTCCTTAGTTGAAGGAGCCTGTGCCGTCAGATACCAGTGCTTTCCTTCGAATGTTCTGTGCTTAAAGTGACAGTCGCATCCGTTTCGGGCGATTTCGAAACTTTCGTGTCATCTTATTTCTTATGGTCTGCTGAACACGCCATCGAAAACCCCACACCAAATAGTGGCGTTGTTCGGCTGTTATTCGATGGAATACACGACAAGAGCAGACGACGGATGTTGTGTGTATTCCGCTAATCCCTCTCTAAAAAAGTGTGGAAACGTATTTATCTAAGAACCAATCAGGGCGCGGCCTCCAGAATCTGGACCGGGACGCTTTTGATCCGCCGTCGTCTGCAAGCTCTGCAGCGAATTTGGATGTCAACATGTCCGACGCAAGCAAATGTTACCTGTCGTCGCTATCCAGAGATTTCCTCGTGAGCACAGCAGTGATGCAGTAATAGAGGACAATGATCCTCATTCTACGGATCCGTTGCAACGACACTGTATACTAGAGATACCGAGACGAAAATGGTCACGACGATCATACGCCGTTCGTCAGTAATTACGAGCAGCTTCTCGATTCCGTGCTTGGCAGACGCCCACTTCAAAAACAACAGCCCAACAGCTGCCTCTGCGGGTTTTGCAATCAAAGGAGCCGAACGTGTATTGTATTGTCGTTCAGTGGGCCCGGTAGCGACGCTCTCCACTAGCACATTGTTCTAGTGCATTACGGAGCATCCTCTTTTTTCCCCGACCTATGCTACCGGCTGCAACTTCCTGCTCCAACAGACAACAGGTACAGTAACATGTTTTTTTTTATTTCTTTGAGGGGAACTGGTTATCACTTTCAAACGATAGCTAGATAGCTAAAAATCACGCAGCCATCGCTGATGTAATCGTACAGTTATACCAGTGCCGCGTCAAAGTGGTGCCGAAAAGTGAAAGAAACTACAAATTCCGTATCAAATCTTGCGTCTATCTCTTCCTTTTGTGCTGTATTTCACATAAAATGCACGTTTCTCCATAACTAGCACCCCACTTTTTATCGCCTGAATTCAGAAAAGCGTCTCATCTGAACAAGTCCCACCCTGCTTAATTATTATATTACGTGAAATATCTTGTTGGGCATGTTGGACTGCGATGTTAACTTTACAGGACAAACACTAAGAAGGGACACACACACACCAAACACACTTTGGTGGCATACTTTGTATACAAGGTGTCCCAGAAAACGTGTCATTAAATTATAATAAAAAAACTACGATAGCCTAGAATCATGCGGTCAACAGCATTTGTTCTTATTAGGTTTTTGCCACATCCTAATGTGAATGCCATGTACTCCAAGTTTAATTATGTAAATATTTGCGAACTGAACTCGGAAATTTGCCAAGTAAAGGTCACTTTTTTACCCCACCAATATGAAGAGCGTGCCGAATTCACTCAAATTCATGATAATTGACAGTGACATTCACGATCTATCCCATCGGAAAAAGTAGCCGAATATCATGCTTTTCGGAGCACCGGACCATAACGCGAGATGACTTTTTGAGCGCAATCGCTCTCAGTGCGACGAAAGGAGGTTCGGAAGCCAGCCCACAAAGTGATAGTAGAAAAAGTAACAGTTCCTAAAATTGGGAGAGTGAAAGCATTATCCCAGTGAAAGTCGGACGTGATAAGCCGTGCCTGTTTTATCTCTTTCTGCGATGTCGGGGTGGGCTGGGTTTCCAACCTCCTTTCGTCGGACTGACAAAGATTGCGCTGAAAAATTAATCGTGCGCTATTCTGTGCGACCGCCGTAGAGCATGATGTTCGGCTATTTTTTCCGATGGGATAGCTCCGAATATCCCTGTGAATTATCATTAATTTGACTAAATTAGACACTCTCTTCACATTGATGGGGTAAAAAAATGACCTTTACTAGGCAAATTTCCGACTTAAACTCGCAAAAAATTTACATAATTAAACTTACGTTACACGACATTCACATGAGGAGGTGGCAAAAACCCAGTAAGAACAATTGCCATTGACCGCATGACTCTAGGTGGTGTAGTTTTTTTTATTATAATTCAATGACACGTTTTCTGGGACACCCTGTATATGTCGCTTCATGTTTATATCCTGTGTAGAATTTAGCTTGGTTGTCTTTCATGGCAAAAGGTACATTTTAGTGCTTTTACCTTTTTTAATTGACACAGCAGATTTAAGGATTTTTTTTCTCACAGGTGTCTATGATTCACCACCTGGATCTGGGGCTACCTGGATGTGCTGTTGCTCGTCCAATCGCCATATCAGGGTACTAACAGATTCAGAAGGATAACATATTCCATTTACATGTTATAACTTATCTTACTATGGATACCAATTTTCTTACAATGCAGTATATTGTTAACACTATGAGTTTTGCTACTTGCCTGTATTCCGAGCAAACTTGCGAAGTGGAGTAGTTTGCACTGAGCGAGCATCCTCCAACAGGAAGAGACAGGGACACGAACACGCACAACAAGACAATCTGCTTTACTGGCAACTAAGTAAAAGATTACTAGAAGATACGAAGGCAGAAAAAATAGGCGATGTCAAGTTGCCGGTGGTGAGTCAATCAAAGAGTAATATTAAACGGTAGGAACAACTTATTTATTTACACATGGTAAACAAGACTTTCGTGCACGAGACTAGACTTCTTCAGGTTACAAAAATATAAACATGGTACAGGCACATATATACAATTGAAGGGGGAGTTCTGGCATGAGAGGGTAACAGGTTGATGGAAAGGATGCAAACACAGATAAAAATCAAAAGAACATAAATACAAAAGCAGGGGTATCAGAAGCGAAACATAACACGAGCCCAAGGGCTTATACACAGGAAACGAGAACACTTGTTGGTGACGTTCGAGGAATTAAGGATAAAAAAAGGGGGGGGGGGTTACGGCGACAGAATGAGGACACAGGTGCGGAGTATAAAGGTGACCAGTGGACCGTGAGAAAGTGAAGACGGAGGTGGTCTCAGGAGAGAGACAAACGAAGAAAATGTGGAAATTGGAGAGTTGTGTGTGTGTGTTTATCATTATATTTTTTTATTTGAAAAATTATATTTACGGGTTCAATAATTGTAGTGGGCCTGCGTAGATGTTCAAACCATGAGGCTTCAGAGACTGGAATTTTGCAATTAAAAAGGATTCGCGGTTTTTGCGCTTCATGTCACTGTTATAACCCGATTCAAGGATAACGATTTTGAGGTCTGTACCTAAAGCGTGTCCAGGAAGGTTAAAATGTGTAGAAACGGGTGTAGGATGGTTATTAACAATATCGGATTTATGTCCGTAAAACCTTTCCCTCATGGTGTTCGAGGTTTCTCCAATATGCTGAATACAACATTTAGTGCACATAATAAGGTAACATACGTTAAAAGAGTTGCAGTGCAATCCCTGTCGGATTATAAAAGAGTTTGAGGTGCTCGAGATAAATGTACATGGGCTAATGAAATGACATGTTTGGCAGCGTTTGTTACCACAAGGGGAACACCCAGGATTTGGTCGGGATAGACGGCATGAAACTAGTAAGTTACGAATGTTACGTGATCGACGGAATGTGATATTGGGGGGAGCAGGAGAAATTATTTTAAGTTTTTCGTCGCTGTGAAGTATGTTGAGATGGCGGGTGAAGATGGACCCTGCGCCAGTGCTTTGTGATAGGCGGTAACGAAGGATAACGGGTTTTGTTGCTGCCGCGGTTCATGTGAAAGTAATTTATCCCGATCTAGAGATTTCCACGCGGAGAGAGCATTGTTTATAAGGTTGGGAGGGTAGTTTCGTTTTCTAAAATCGTTGGACATTTCTTCAGCGCATGCTTCAAAATCTTCTGGGTTAGAGCATATGCGTTTTAGACGTGTGAATTGACCAAAGGGGATGTTCCTTTTCTGAGTATTAGGATGGTAGCTGTTAAAATGAAGGTACCGGCGTTTGTCAGTGGGTTTCTTGTATAGATTCGTGACCAGCTTACCAGACTGTATAGAGACAGTCACGTCTAGAAAATTCACTGATGCGTGGGAAAGATTACACGTGAACTTGATGGCCTGATGTACGGAGTTAAAATGCTCGAGAAACGCAATTAAGGATGATTCATCACCCGACAATACGATAAAAATGTCGTCAATGTACCTTAAGAAGACTAAAGGTTTGATCGGGAAGGATGCTGATGTTTTTTCTTAGATTTGCCCCATGAAAAGATTCGCATAGTTGGGAGACACGCGTGACCCCATTGCTGCACCTTGAATTTGGACAAAATGTTTTTCGTTAAATATAAAGTTGTTGTACATGAGCACAAGCTCAAGGAGCGAGAGGACAGCTGATGTCTACAGAACTTCAGACGGGAAAGATTCAAGAAAAACTTTCACCGCATCGAGACCCTCATCGTGTGGTATGTTTGTATAAAGGGATGTAACGTCCATAGTAGCCAAGATGACGTTGCTCAAATCGCTGTTCTGCTTATTAATCGAATCGTCTTTGAGGAGAAAGTCATTGGTGTCTTTTACGTAAGAGGGCAGAAGCGGAGGAACGTGTTTGATACAATGGTCTAAAAGGAGAGAAATGTTTTCGGTGGGTGTGTTTATTCCTGATATTATAGGCCTGCCGGGGTTATTTTTCTTGTGCACCTTAATCAATAGGTAAAATGAACCTGGAGTAGCATTTTTGGGTCTAATGAACTCCGCAATGTTACGTGGAATAGAATCGTTAGTGATTAGCGCGCTGATCTTTTGGTTAATTGTGCGACAAAATAGTGGAGTGGGGTCAGAGTCAAGAGGCATGTAGAACCTAGCATCACTGAGGTGCTCATTTGCTTTGCTGACGTAGTCTGAAGTATTCATCACGAAAATTCCTCCGCCTTTATCATTATGATGTCATCACGAGACTTGAGATTCCGTAGTGCTATCCTTTCTTGCTTAGATAAATTAAATGATCCCCGGTTGTCAAAAATGTTAAGAAGGCCTTTGATGTCATTGGATACTGCTTTAATATAATTGTCGATCATATACGGCTAGTTTTTGATGGGTCAGGGGTCCAGATAGGAAGGTTTCTTAAATGGCGTTACTTCAGCGCGTGCACTGCCGTGAAAAAATGTTTGCAAGTGGGTTCGTCTACCTAAATTTTGGAGACCATTTAGAATTTCAAATTCATGAACACCATGGGGAGTGGGGACAAAACTCAGTCCTTTGGATAAAACGCTGGTTTTAGCTTTGTCTAAGGTAGCGCCTGATAGGTTAAAAACAACATTTAGCGACTATCCTTGACTTTGCTGACCAAGAGCGAGGGAGGCTCCGCCCCCAAATGGCGCGCCAATAGGAGGACTCGGGAGGCGGAGCGCTGCGGCCTCTGCTCTTGCCTAATAGATGGCGCATCGGTAGCGCTCGGATCGGGATATGTGAGCCGCTGTCGTCTGCTTCTTCCGGTAGAGCTACGACCTTGAAGCCTCTGCTCTCGCGCAAGAGATGGCGCTACATTGGCGCTCGGTAAGGGCACGTGTGGTCGTCCCAGCTTTGAGCCTCGACCTTGAGACTGGCCGGTAACCTAAATTCCGATGACGCGGCGATTGCAAACCATAGTGCGTAGTTTTGACGATTATGCTTCATGGATGTATTATTTTGGCCAGTTCGACGTTTATGAAAACGGAAAGAAATGAAATAAACCATTTAAAATAATTGTACTGTGTGCTTCTCTTTTTTTCTTTTTGTAAGTAGTTACGCAAGTATACTGCGTAGTTTTGACGATTATGCTTCATGGATGTGCCATTACATTACCAAATTTTTGGCCAGTTCGACGTTTCGCTCCGCTCTTGTGCGTGAACATTGTCTCAGCTCATGAAAAAGGAAAGAAATGTTGCTGCTTTTGTTCTACTCCTCACACTGAAATAAATCATTTAACATAATTGTACTGTGTGCTTCTTTTTTTTTTCTTTTTGTAAGTAGTAAGTAAGACAACGTTGCGATAAAGTGCGGATTCACGAAGCGCGGGCGTCGTAAGATCGTCATAAGTTACGGCGAAATCCTAAGAGAGCCCCCGAGCTGTCGTAAGTCAATCAACAGCAAACATGGCTGCCTACTTTGGCCGGTGTGGATTTCGAACAGTTGGAACCGCGACGAGGTTTGCGACGTGAGAGGGCTTGTTGGAAACGTGTGACCTTGTTTGACGTCTCCGAGAGCCATTTGCTACGCTATCATAGGATGTCAAGTGCTGGGATTCGTATAGCCTGTGTGACGTACGTGTTGGCTCCCTCCTTGAGGTGACCAATTGATCGGTGCCACGCTATTCGCGGGGACGTGCAGGTGATGGTTGCGTTTCGTTTTTATTCAAGTGGAAGCTTCCAGTTGGTGATTGGAGATTTGGCGGCCGTGAAACAAAGCAGTTGTTCCCGCATCGTCGTTGGTGTAACAAGTGCAGTGTGGACGCTCAAATGAAGTTCATTCGCACACCGAGTGAACTTCTAAATTATGTTTGGTCATGTCCAGGCAGTTGTCATGCAATGTAGCGTAAGCAAGGTCCTTCTCTATGAACATTCCGTATACGTGTGCATATTCTGAAATTGTGCAGGAGGAGTGCCCGGGGGATGGAAAGTGTGATTGTTTTAGAAAACACGTTTATGTCTGAATACGCTCCTAAATAATTTTGTAACTGAAGTCAACTAAATAAATGAAGATTCCACATTCTTATGTACGCAGTCTATTCACTGTTGCCATGGTTTAAGCTGCCACCTGGCAATGTGTTCACCCCATACTTATGCTGCTCTATATGGCAAGCATTCGCATTGCAGGACAAGCAGGCCTGCTAAATGTTTCTCAGTTTTCTTGTGAGTCTCCAAAACTTCCTCTGCCCCAGTGCGGCTGTCATATTGACGCCTTCATGAAATGCCATGCACACACTAATCTGAGAAGACAGGCATATAATTATTGACTCAATTGACTGTACACTGTGAATGCACGTGACGAAGCATGAGGAGGTACAGTATGCTTGTGGTTCTGTGCGTGGTTCTACTCTGAATGCCCCTGCTCAAACATGAGTCCTTGCTTGACCATGAGGCGGATGCCTGAGGCTGCTGAGCAGGCTCTACATAGATATCATTCGCAGTCGCTTTTTCTGAAGGTAAGTACACATGGGAGAAAACGTAGCCCCTGAAAGAGGCATCGTTGGACATGGTCGATGGGATGTGCCTGGATTGGTGAGTTCTTGTGCTGAGTCAGAGCTGAGCACAGCATTCTCAGCGAATTAATTAACACAAGTTTGTGGTGAGGGTGTTTGGTGCACTCATCCCCCCTCACACACATACCAATATCGAAACTGCCAGGAATATCATGGACAGCAGTTCGGTCAATGGCCCCAACCACTCTTTCCTCCAGTATCGTCACCGGTACTAGCCGCGCTGCGGTCTACACTTGCTCCTGACGTTTGAAATTAATATACTTGTGAATGTTATGAAATTTCATAGCCGTCCTTTCCTTTCCTCTCTGTAATATCCACCCTAACAACTATTGTAATTCCCAATGAACCCTCCCATTGTGCTGTTCCTGCGAACGTCCACATCGTATACCTCTCTTTTGCTCGAACTTTTAAAGTCTGTCCACTTCTACTTCTGCAAAGTTCCGTGTAATTCCCGAAACCGCGAAGAGGGCTGCAGTGATGTGCTTAGGGACCTTTTGCTTGTCTTTAGCTCCTGCTGCTCCATCTCCACTGGCGTCGATAGCGTTTTTGTTTGTTTTGTACCCTTCCACGAGGGTCTCTATTTCGCTCTCCGTAAAATTCGGCCGGTGGACACGCTTTGAGGCCCGATGAGTGACTTCTATATCAACTTCAGAACACACTTCTGAAAATACCGAGCGATTTTGTTGACAAACACCGTGGCATGTGGCATAGGATACAACGGGCCCCATTGGTTGAGCTGACGTCGTTGCTATAACAATAACATAACCTCGGGCCCAATCGCTCATTAATCCCACGGTCACATTTCAGGAAGCACGTCAGCTGCTCTTTCTTGCTCGTTCTGCCCATCGTGAAACTCCCTCTCCTTTACGATCCTTTCGTGAATACTGAACCCCGCGATTTGCGACGATGTCTTACGACGGTTGTAGACTACGACATCGTAGCGAATCTTACGAACTTGTTTGTGAATCCGACCCCAGTTCTATAGAAGCATGCGTTAATATGTTACGCCATCTCTTGGAACTACGCGGTGAGTGGAAATTAAATGTTGGGTGAACGTCAAACATTAAACCTTTGGGTACAACATTCTGTGCTATACAATCAGAGTAGAAATGGAAGTGAGAAACAAATCTAGTTTTTCTATCTAATAACTTACGTGCCCTAAGGAACGTTGTAGAGTTTACATTGTCCGCACACAGTCAGTGAGAGCTCCTTGTGTTGTACCTCCGTGTCGCACGTCGTTGCTTCTTAGGCTGGCGTGTCCGGATCGAGGGAGTCGTGGCGGCGATAGGGGTGTCGGTCCGAACGGTGACGTCCGCGCTGCGAGATGAACACGGTGGGCTTCTGTTTGGGGCTACTCCGGGCGTTTGGGGATGAGGGCTGTGCACAGGGTTGGCACAGGACGTGGACTGGGTTGCACAATGATCACGGGGAGCATTTCGCCGGGTAGGTGACCGTGTAGACGAAGGTGGCAACTTAGGGCGGTTCCCGATGGAGGGGGATTCTTCGAGGTGGAAGCCGCTGGAGCTGTTGACGTTGCGGTGTGGGCTTGCTGAGTTTGGGCGGTTCCCCGTACTCGTTGCACTGTTACCCTCTGGGGATGGTTGACAGGGGTTGGAGCTCCCATTTGGTGCAGCAGGGGCAGCAGACGGCTGACCGATGGGAGGGAAATCTTCGAGACGGTGGTGAAAGCCGCTGGAGCTGTTGAAGTTGCGGTTTGGGCTTGCTGAGGTGTCAGCGGTGGGAGGAAAATGCAGCCTGATTACACTCCTATAGTGGGATGCTAGGACTTTCGCGCCTCGAGAATTCAGATGGTGGCCGTCCAACGCAAGTAGATCCCATGGGGACTGATCCAAGGTGTAGTGCCGGATGAAGCCTACATGGTTGTTTACAATCGACAGGTACCAAAAATGTTGGTTCAGGAGTTGGATTTTGTAGTTGGTATCATGGATAAAGGCTCGTTGGTCCTGGTGGACGTACCAAGATGGGAGTCGAGGAGGGACGCTTGACAATACCACGAAAAGGTGTGGTCGGGAAGATTGGATGTGTGAAAGTAACAGGTCAAAATGCTCCACACAAGAGAACACTGATGCCTCACCAACATCGATGGAACCAGCTTGAAGAATAATTACGTCCAAATCTTGGGGGAGGCTATCCACGACGGTGATGAAATCCAGAATCTTTCTTCCTGGGAAAGCTTTGATCATGACGTCTTGCGAGCTGAAGAACTTGGGCACCAGCTCGATTAGGGAGTTACCGATTATGGCGATTCGGGGAAGGTGTTCCACTCCGTTCGGGCTCGATTACTAGTAGAAGCTGCTCACAGTTTTTTCCAGGTCTTGCGCCTGTGTTCTTAAATTTTTCTTCAAGTAAAAGGAATGTCTGCTGTATTCTGTCACGGAGTTGCTAGGGTGAAGTAGATAGTCTTGTTGTACATGTTTGTGTCCCTGTCTCTTGCTGGTTGAAGATGATTGCCTGTATTCGTAGGACGTACGTGTGTTTGCACACTTATTCCATTGTATGCAGGTTTCTTTCACATAAATTGCTGCTCTTTGCATCATTTTGCTCCACAGCAATCCCGTGTTGTAAACTATCAAGCTGCAAGTAAATCTTTCTGATCAGTCCAGTTGTAACTTATGTCAGGTAGCATAACATTGAGACCTGTCTCATTCCTGCTGTCTACGTCTTGTTTCAGCTCTGTAATGTGGTGTAGACGTACATTGAACTGCACAATAAAAGGACAAGCGAAGCATGACTGAAATTTTGCTTTATCTTGAAAGCTTTACAGTGCAACAATAGAGCATGTCTGTTTGGACTTAACATATTGGAGAATGGACAAGGACAACAAACACAGAGAGTGTTCAACTAGTAACAGATTTATTTGGACTCGGGGTGTTTGTCCAAATAAACCAGATGCTAGTTGAACGCTGTGTGTGTTTGTTGTACTTGTCCCTGTGAGTTCTACACCATGTTCAACTTCACAGTGATGCATTCAGGTTCAGGGCCCTGGGTCCCCATTTGTTTGGGGGATGGGTTAATGTACCAAGAGCTAGCAGCCTAGCCAGGAGGTCCAAGGTACATGGGCATCAGATGTGCACAGGGGAGGGTCAACCTAACGCATCCCTGAAATGCAACACCAGTACAAGTGAGAGGCAAATGAAACAGCAACTAACTCACACAAAATATGTCCGCAATAACAAGTAGTTTATGAAACAATTTCTCCCTGATGCCATTTTGGACATCTTTGTTCATAAATGTAAACTGGTAAAACCATCCAGCGAATTGCTTAGGAAATGTGAAGGAAAGTGCCTCTGGAGGACAGCTACCAATATTTTGACTGTTGTCCTTCTGTGCACTGTCGTCATCATTGCCACGGTATTTAAAAGGCATGGAAGGACTTGAGAACAAATATGATGAGAGAATTAGAATTACAAGCCCTGTGCAGAATATGACAACATCTCAACAAAAGACACATAAAACAGCATCAAAGTTTCGCCTCTCAGTGTGCTTAAGTCCCAATTACATGTAGGAAATAGAAATAGTTATGAGCATGAGACTTGTACTATCCAAAGTTGTACCACATTAATGCACTCATGTCATTCACAGCAAGAAATAAGAAATGCTGCTTTGTGCCTTTAAATACTGTGATTTCGTCAGGGTAGACACTTTCATATGTCAAACATGCGAAGCGCCTTTGCAACATTCATGCCCTAAAAGATAATGGCTGTGCACAGGAGGGTGCTTCTCAGTGACCTATTTTCTACCCAGTGCTGGCTTGACCATGTGTTCTGAATGCCGCAACTGCAGGCAGTTGTTGCTTTCAGCCATGTGCCTCTTGTTGTTATTATGACGTGAGTATTGCTGTTGGCGCAAGATGGGCCCTTCAAAAAAGGGTTCTATAGTCCTGTTCGACTTAAGAAGGAAACAAAATCTACGCAGTCATCCTATCTGCATGGCAGATAGGATGGCTTGATGCAGAGAGATTGCGCTGAATCGCTGCGCCAGATAACGTAATTGTATCTATTTCATTATTGCCAATTGCATCTTAGTTTTGTGTGAGAAAACTCCAAATTTTACTATTGCACCTCCTTATCTCCAACGGCACGTCTCAACTCAACCATGAGATACAAGCATTCTCTTGGATTTAATCCAAAATGTAGATGAGCATCTGTATAGCTTATGGGCATACTGTGGAAAGTATGTCCTACATCACATTTACACGAGATTTCGCCAGGCTGTGACTGTAACTGTTTTTTGTACTCCTCACTAGACAAGGTGTGTTCAGATATGAGATCTGCCAGCACAGGACTTAAACTTGGTTTTCAGAATCTGAGCGTCCTGTTGTTTCGGAAAGGGGTAAGCTCAGATCCTGAGGGTCAGTCGGGCTGCACCAAGGGAGATTAATTTGCTTTTGCCATGCTATACATGCCACAGCGATGTGACATGTATAGCATGACAAAAGCAAATTAATCTCCCTTGGTGCACCCCGACTGACCATTAGGATTTGAGCTTCCCCTTTCCGAAATAACACAACATCAGCACAACATCAGCAGTACATAGACTGGTAGAAATCCAGCGAACCAGTATAAGGAAGTATAAAGGGAATTGCCTCAAGACGAGAGCCGCTGATATTTCTCCTAGGCACCGTCCGGATCATTGGCATGGTATTTAAAGGGTTACCTAACCCTTTAATGGTATCGCCAAATAATTATGCTTCTTCAACATATGCTTCACCATACCACGTTGACGCAGCTGTTATATCAGGATCTCGAGGTGCTGGTGTGGAACAGCTGATATCGCCAAAGGATGCCAGTTGACTTTGAAAGGGTGCTCTTTCAGCTGTGCTCGTCTCTGCATACCCCAAGAACGACTGACACTATGTTGGACGGTGCAAGAAGGTGGGAGGCTTGCCGTACTTGGCATCAGGAAGTGGATCTGAGTACCTGCAAGGCAAGGTTGCAAACAGTTGTGGGTTTCCGAAAAGTGTAACTGTATCGTAATTTGGCATCAATTCATGATAAAATGACACTATAATACTATTTGGATGAGTCACATTCTACAGCGCAGATGTTGCTTTATGCAGTCTACTGTTTTAGGCCGCGATAGTCCAATATTGCTCTGAACCAGAAATATTATTTCACGCTAATAAGGTACTATTTATGCTCTGCGCCATACATGGAACCCCATTCAATTTGAAGCAGTTTTTATTGTGAGAAAAAGTTACCTCTAATCTGATCAACTGATTTTATTCGATAAATAAGATCAAGTGCCCCCAGCTGAAATTAATCAACTTATTCTGCACCGATTCGAACCAGTGGGTGTGTTCCAAGTGTGCACATACAACATTTTACGTTTCAAGCAAATCTTAACTGCAAAAGCGTCATGCAGTACTACTGAGTGCGCAGGTTGGAACAGGTATCTATCTTTCTCGCATGGTTTGTGGTTGAGCCCGTGCTCATTTTATTGTTTTACGACAGGCCGTACATCCTAGCTGGCACACACGAATTCCGTGAAAGCGTCGTCGTAGCACCATATCTTCAAATCATTATAGCTCATTGAGGCTGCGAAAGAAATGTCACTTACCTCGGGCAATTGCATGCTGAGTAGTTGCCTTTGTTCAGTAGATATCGGCACGGCGTCAACTCAAACGCTTTCTTTTTTACTGGAATCCCTACGCGCATTCGCTTAATGTCAGTGGAGCTGTAGACGTCGTCCGAAAAATGCGAAGAACAGACGCGTAGTTTTTCTCGTACGTCAGGGTTTGCACAGGAAATTGCATCTTCCCACTTTCGCTTCGTCTCGCGGTCCTAGGGCTCGTGAAACACCTCTGTGTTAGCTGTGGGCGTCTTCATACAACCAGGACCGTAACAACGTGCGTCGCCTGACATGATCACTTCGGAGCTTCCAGACGTGAAAGAAATGTCAGCGAATTTCACATTATTCACAAGTATCCAAAGCAGAGCAGACGAACTTGGAGACAATAACAACATGGTCGACTGCTCCCAGCCAGCGCAGCCCTCTGGTTCGCTTAGATCAACACGTCACGTTGATGTCGGTCCCGCTGAAGCCTCCGCGGCCGCGGAGGCGGCTCTGATCTTTAAAATTCGCTTATTTAATATCTAAGCAGTTCCCAGTCATGAAAATTGGTCAAATAGACCAATGAACGATACCGAACATTATGGTATCTATTTGATAGACCCGTTTCCGGATGCGACTGCCACTTTAAAATAACATTTTTCTAGCATGTTGCCCGAGTAGCACTCTTTTTAATGCGCATCGTGCGCCCCTTGAAGACTGTTGGACCCCTACAATGAGACAACAGCAGTTTATTTGCCGTTAGAAGCAGTCTTGGTTCCCACTTAATTAACCGGTGAAATATCCCCTGCTTGTTATCGTCGTTGCATGATTGCCCCTTGTAGGCATAACTGCGCAACCGAGGCGAGCCATGCACTTCATGATAAAAAAAGAAACGTTTGCTACATCAATATGACAAGGGAGAGGGGTATATGTTTATTAGCAAAGAAAAGGAAAAGGGAAGGGAAAGATTAGCCAGGGAAAATTGATGACAGGGGAAACACTCTAAGAAAAAAGGGGAGTCGCGAGGCGTCAGATGCGCGCCTGACCCCAAAGTCGCTGCTTCTCTGGCAATTACTCCCCCCTTTCTTCTCGCACTCCTTCGAGCGGAATCTGTTGCCTGCGAGAACGAGCGGAGAGTGGACCCGTGGAGTCGCTAGCAGTGCCCCCAAAACGTGAGACTGCAGCTCGCATGCAGTAAAACGCATAGGTGAAAAATTTGCTCTGCTAATGTGCCATGTACAAACAATGATTGTGCACCGCTTAGACAACTAAAAAGTAAAACGAAAAAGTGAAAACATGCACATACACGCATAATACGCCTCCCAACTCATATTTGACCCTATTTAGCATCGTTCATCACCTCATCAATAGGACACACCTCATCCTGCCCCATTGTGCCTTGGAGTAGAGGGCCGCACCTTACGTGGCGAATTTCCCCATTCATTATCATTAAGTTATTTGTTGTTGTTGAGGCTCCGGGATTTGCCGCTCCACATTTTGAATCCCGTCAACGGATTTGATCATTTGTAACATGCAGAAACGCGCGAGGGTGCTTGCACATGGTCTTTCTAGTTTTGTAACTTTTCGTTCATCATTTTCGCGGGACGTTTGCGTGAGGATAGCACGAGTGCCACTTTGTTTGTGAAATACATGTCGTCGACGAAGCAAAATCTCAGTGGGAGGCGATCACTGTGCAGGTGACGTGAAGTAAGCATTACGGGGCTCCAGCTTTGGATACCGTAACGGACAAACTGCTGATACAGGTAAATGGATCTCTGATTTCGTTGTATTGCATGTGTTTTCTGCGCTTCTTTGCACAATGAATACAGGGACAGTCGTGCTGTGTGAGGAAGAGTGTGTGTCAACGGTTACACGCAAAAGTCGATCGTACAAACGCACATGCTTATAAGATCTTGAAACAGTGTCGCGTCTGCCTGCATGTTGCTGTGTAATTGAGCATACAAATCAGTTTTTTCCCCCGTTTTTCGAATATGCTTGTCTGCCTGTGGTCTGCCTTTCCATTATTCTGGTGAAAGGCAGACTGGTTGGGGAATTTGCGCAGTTCAACTCAGGACGGAATTTTCACATAATGTCTGATTTTTATATAATGCAGTTGCTAGATATGTTATGATTTTGTGCACGTTTTGTTCTTATCGAAAGCTTCTCTTTGTGCGTGTGTGTCTGTGTGAAGCATGTATTTCTGCGCAGTGTACAGCTTCATCTGAGCTGTACTTCAGAACATCGCATCAGCTGAGATTGCGTTTTCTATCTTCATGCATTAAGCATCTGTCTTTTTCCAGCTCCTTGCCTTTGAAATGGAAGCACAGTAAGCGTGTGCCAACACCCATACATGGGAGGAGCCATGGTTTTGTTGCTGTTGTCCTTGGCACCTGCTTTGCAGAACTTAGATGCATATGTAATCCTCACCTCATCACCTTTCTACTCTAGCAGTTCAGATAATTATTCGGTACACCAGAACCATGCGAATACCTGCTTCTCCCCAGTGGTACACCTTCTGCTGTGGTCATTTATGAAGGTGTCTGCTGGTCAGAAAGCAGTGGCTCTTTGTTGAAGGTATGACACTGCAAAATCTCAATTTATTGAATAATACAGGTGTGTCACATATTTAGTCGCCATTGTAATTTGCCCATCGCATTAGGTGCCCTGGTCAGTGCTATGTTCTGCTTCCTGCCACCACTGCTAAGAGAGAAGACAGATGGAGTCATCAAGAAGTTGGTAAGCAGTTCTTTGTGCTGTAGGTCTATTTTGCTGAGAAGGGGTGGGTGGGTCTCAAAGATATGTGGAATATTTATACACCTATGTGAGCCATCGTGCAACCTCTGTCATAATGAACATAAAGGCGCATACAAAGATTATGCGTAAACATGCATATATTATATAGAGGGTTTCTACTGAATACATATATTTATTTGCAGATAAAGATAAAATTATTTATTTTAGGTAGATTCTATCACTGCCCCTACGTTACTGGCATTGGACCCTACAACTGGAGCTGTACGATATCGGAGTTAGTCAATTAGCTAAATGTTTGAATTATTCATTTTAGGCGTACACTCTTAGAAATGAACTTCACCGCATAGCATGCTCCTAGCCAACCATAATCTCGAATGATATCGTTATCTGCCCTGATTTGTTGAAAACGGGAGGCGTACGCCTTTTTTGTGACACCTATGCTGTTCATAATTGTCACAAAAAAGGCGCACGCCTCTTGTTTTCTACAAATCAGGGTAGATAACGATATCATTCGAGATGATGGTTGACTAGGAGCGAGCTATGCGGTGAAATTCATTTTTAAGAGTGTAGGTAAAGTTTGGCTAGAGTTGTAGCACCCAATTAGGCTCACTGCAGTTAATATGCACCTTCGGAGGTCACGCTAGTAGTTTGTTTATGCTACAGTACACATTTATGTTTTAATCTCTAGTGCATATACAGGGTGTTTCATGTAAAGTTATAAAAAATTTGAACTGGCGATGTAGGCGCTGGAGCGGTAACTACCAGTTCTGGAAACATTTGCTACCATCGAGGAAGGCATTGGACAATTTTTAATTGCAGAAAATTTATATTTAGTCAATTGAACTTCGAAAATTGCCACGTGAACCTCACTCTCTTTTTACAGCAATACGAAGTCCTACACGGATAGCGCCCAAGAGGCCCAACGAAAGCTATGCAAAAGTAACTAAAGAAGATGGCGTTATGTGTGGAGCACACATAGTACTTTTTCAACAGTAAGCCAGCTTTGGCATTTTCTTTGACTTTTTCGTTTATATTTGGTATTGTGACTGCAACATACGGCAGAAAATGACTAATGGGAAGTTATTGGCAGTTATCTATATTCTATTGTGTACTGTACTTCACCTGGAATTTTCGAATTTTAACACCGCTCTGGTCGAACACTGGTCTAATTTTTGTCATTATAGGTAACCTACTTCAACTGATTCCTGTACATGACAATCGCTACAAGGAAATGGGCTTCCAGTTCGATGACCACATGTACGTCCCTCAGTTTCCTTAAGTTTTTTTGTCCTGCAGTAGGTTCTCAAAAATGGCTTGGGTCAATCACATCACTACAGTGCTGATGAGAAATATCATCCTTTTACCTTGTTTCATTCAAATACCAAAAGCACATACCAGCTCAATTTTAACCCCTGAATTATCATATGGACTTCCTGTGGAACAGGTAGAACCTATCAAATTATATTATTACCTGATAATGTGGCACTGTTTTCCTGGCACTCTTCATAATTTCACTCTTAAAATACTTTACTTACAGAAGCCGAGAGAGACCCATGTGTGTCCTACCATCATCCATCACACAACAGATGACCTGCAAGCTTCTGCATCATTCTCTGTTTTGACCGAAGGGTTCATGGTCAGGCATCCAGAATGCCACCTTCTTTACCGTTAACGTTGTGTACAGTCCTAGAGCTTAACTAATTAACTGTTACGTTAACGTGGTAATCACTGTTTGGAGCATATACAGATTGACGCTGTGCACAAATTTCATAATGTACATCGATTAAGTACTACTAGTTGCCATAACTAGTTGCTGTGCTTCATTGATTTCCATGTAACCCTCCATTGTAGAGGGGGATGCCTTGGAAAGCCCACCCCTATTCAGTTTTTGCGTGCTACAGCTGAGTGACAAACGCCTGTGAGATTGCAAGGGCACAGCACATGTTCTTGTTATCAGGGGGCAAACTGGGAATTAATCTGGAATAGCAGTAAAATGTTACTCGAATGTATGACACGGGATACGAAAAGATTTTGAAGACAGCGCGTAAGTGTTACTAGCAGACTTCTCATACAGTAACAATGGCAGCATCAACGGAAAGTATGCAAGTGTTACTTGAACTCTGGTGGCAGCTTCACCAGCCTGCACATCAGTAAGATGTTCGTGCTGTTGCCAGAAACCGTCTTGCATTCTATTTCGCGCATTTTTTAGGAAACTTTTCATATCGAATCACATCCGAATTGTTCTCTCAGGTAATGAGAGCTCGTTCTCTCTCAGTTCGGAAATCCACAGGTACTATTTCCGTATCTGGAGTACAGGAAATATCAGGCTGGTGCGTTTTTGAAGGCACCACCGTGTAGATGACATTTGAAAAAGAACAAGAACAAAAACATTCATCCTGGTAAAAAATTACATAATTCAGCTGTTCACTCTAACTGGATGAAACTGGTTTCAAGATGTATGGGACAGTCAATAGCTACTACGCTCAGCATGTGCTAGTTCTTAATCGATGTGGATCATCAGAATTGTGCAGGACTGTGAACAACGTCAAAGTTGAGCAGGTGGTTCAGGTGTTTCAATTTAAAGAGCAAAGCATATGTAACTTAGTCACTTAGCCTGTTGCTGCTATCTTGTATCAAAGGTGTGCTTATTGTCAAAGCAATAAAAATCTCTAATGGTAAGCCCATAGTCTGGAACCATTCAGTCGCTTGTAAAAAATGTAGAATTATTTGCAACAAATTATGTATTTCTGCTGTACGTTCGAACTGCCAGTACACCTTGGTGTAAATGACCAAACTAAATTTATATTTGTACGTTCTGGCCAGGAACTGGTGCAGTTAGCGAGTACTGCAGGGAAACAGAATTTATTGCAATGGTGCTTCGTTTTGGCGCATTTTTTGTGTGGGGGTGGAAGGTCCCCCCCGCTCCCGGGGGAAGCAAGTGACTCCCCCTATGGGGTCATTTGATGCCTGTAGGAGTCAAAACAGATCCATGAAAGTGGCAGTCATATGACTCCCCCTTGATGGCACCAAATGACCCCCCTGCATTGATGGAGTCATAGTGACTCCAGGAGGGGAGTTATATATGTTGCAAGGTTTGACTCCCCAAAAGGGAGTCAGCATGACTTCCTTATTTTTTAGAGTGAAATGATCCGAAATATTTCCGCTTGACTAGCTTGTCCATCACGTAACGTGCTAAATGTTATCTCTTTTTCAGACTTAAACGGCCATATCTTCCTGACCGTGTCCTCCCTGAGCAAACCTGCTCATCGCCTGTTGGAAATCAACTGGTTCGGAATCCCCAGCGAAGTGAGACGTGCCGCAATCGTCGAACTGTACAGACGCGATAACCCTGGATCACTATGGACTCGCCTTGAGTCCTTCAAATTAATGACAGAAAGTGGGACTATGAGGACAAATTGGAGCTTCCCATTGACCCGCTTCACGCTTGACAACATAAACGCCTCCAAAGAATGCATAAAATACAAAGTGTCCCTCGTCAGACAACACATGCTGGACAGCGATGAAATAACTTGGTCGTGCATTAAGGGTAAGTGACTCCTACAGGGATTCTGTATCACATATCGGTCCGCAGGCGATAGCGTGCCTGACGAACGCGGGACAGATGCTGGTCATTACAAACGACGGCGTACTCGTTAATATTTTTGTTTGATATATTTTATTTGATGACGTGTTAGCGCCGCGAAGCAACTGTGGGTATGGGTGGAGTACAGATGTGAACAGATGGAGAGAGGACAGCAGGAAGGAGTAGGGGACAGGGGGTTTAGTATGCGTCTGTTAGTATCTAGAAAGTATTCGGAAGACATGAGACAGCACGTCAGCCGGATTCGAACCCACCACCCCCCAGTCTTCAGCACGACCTTGGCTGCCACCAATAAGCGGGACACCTTATCCCGCTCGACCATGCCGCTGGTATACTCGTGAATATAAAAATAGTATCGCAAATGGTCGGCGGCCTAAGCATTTGTAAACAACGCGATTTCTGTTTTTGAGCGTGGCTTGTTGGAACGTTTTTAGACCACAGGAAGTAGTTTTATCCGATACTCAAGCAGTAAATCGAGTAATTTTGCAGACATGGCCACCTGTCGCTGGCCACACCCAATGACATCGGTGCCAAGACTAAGGCCGGGTTCCCATAGCTCTTATCGAGCAACAAGCAGCAACGCGACAGCACGGTATCTGAGCAGCTTTCTGCTGCTGCAGCGGCGCTGCTTGAGGCCTCCCATAGCCTCGTTTTTGATTAGCGGCAGCAGTGACAACTGGTAACTGCGGCAATAGTGGTAACTGCAGTATTGCACTCCCATGTAATCCTAGGCAGTTGCGTGGCGTGCTATTTCCGAGCGGAAATAGCGGCCCTGTGAATAGTGAAACATGTCTATGTGTGAAATGTATTGTGCATTTGTGCATTGCTGAAGTGAACCTTGAAAGGATTACGGTAATGATCTGAGCCTCATATTGCCTCACTGACTTTTCGTTGATATAGGCTCCGTGCGGTAACCAGAGGGCGCGGCAAAAATTTGACACGCGCGCCACTTGCGAAGAAATTCGGTATGACTGAACTTTGTTTTGTTTTTGTTTTTTATTCCGTGTTAGCGCCGCGAAGCAACTGACGGTATGAGCGGCGTACAGATTATGACCGAACTGAGCGCTGGTTGCTGTCGTGTGTTGCGCATCGGAGAACGCTGCAGCTAGCATCAAACTCAGATGCGGCTTCCGACCTCCTAAAGAAGCAGGAGTAGTATACGAGTTGTGTTAAACTCAGACAATGAGAAACTACAACATTGTCAACAGGGCACCGACACCGTCGTTCGCGTATTTTTCCCGGCGCGGCTCCTGTGCGAAGGGTTGTCCGCGCGCTTATCGGCGGGAGGAGGGTTGCGTGCGCTCACATTTTTCAGCCTGGGCCGACTTCTTTCATCATTTTTCAATCTGTGTCGACTTCAATCGCAATTTTTTCCCGCTACAACGGGTGTGCAGTAGGCAGTTTACATGCAAAGGATAGCCATACACAAAAGTACAAGTGAAAATAGATTTATTAAAGTCATTAGTGTCAGGAATTATGTTATGACTCTGCGTGAAGGAGAAAAACTTAGCCAAAAATCTGATGCAATAGCATTGAAGGGGTATCACAATTTTTTATTAGTGATAATCACGCAAGTTTTCAATTAAGCAGAAGGAGTAGCACATTTTAATCAAAGAAGATATTTTTAATCAATATGATTACAATCAAAATTAAAAGTTTTATTATAAAAAGTCTAACATGACCACCATAGTGGAGCTTTAATTACAAGTGCCGATAGATGTAGTTATTTGTGGACAGCAGAGAACCTGGAAGACCATGGGACAAGAATGACACGAACACAAGACGAAATAAAATGTATAATATATCGAGAATAATATATCGTTTTAACTATCATAAAATCATCCTCGTGACTTAATCTAGTCGAACCCCATACAATTTTCGTTCTAAGAGACACTACAAACCTTACTTTGTTTTATGAATCCAACACAGAAAATATATTAAAAAATGAACTTCACCGCATAGCACGCTCCTAGCCAACAACCAGCTCTAACAATATCTGCCCTGATTTGTTGAAGACGGGAGGCGTACACCTGTTTTGTGACAGTTATGAACATTTTCGAGCGCAATAGGGAAGATAAGTTGATTATTCCAACATTACACAATTAATCAATTTATTATTAAGTAAACAGCATAGACATACGGAAACAATGAGAAACAAAACGATCAACATGCGACGATCAACAAAACAACAACAACGAGAACCGAAACCCATCACGTAAACAAGAGGTACACAAAGGATTAATAATTGAAAAAGAATCTATCAAAACGAGAACATGCACGGATGAATAGCAGAAAAACACTTTGATGCACATGATGAATTTAATACAGCACAGAGCTAACGCTGAATAGCAGAGAAACACTCTAAACGGCGCATCTATCCAACGTGTAAACAACGGACAGGAAAATATTATTGAAACAAGATCAACAGCTAATAGAGAGTCAAAATCCAACACGTAAACAACAGACACATGCAGGAAGATAATTGAAAAACAATCTATCAAAACGAGAAACATGCACGGATGAATAGCAGATAAACACTCTAAACGGCGCGTCTAGCCAACGTGTAAACAACAGACACATGCAGGAAAATAATTGAAAATGAATCTAACAAAACGAGAAACATGCACGAATGAATAGCAGAGAAACATTTTGAACGGCACACCATCCACACGAACACAATAGGTACATGGAATGAAATAATGAGAAATACAATCAGCAGCTAATAGAGAACCAAACAAATGCACCAAAGCAAACAAGAGGTACACACAAAAAAAATAATTGAAAAACAATCTATCAAAACGAGAAACATGCACGGATGAATAGCAGAGAAACACTCTAAACGGCGCATCTAGCCAACGTGTAAACAACAGACACCTGCAGGAAAATAATTGAAAAAGAATCTAACAAAACGAGAAACATGCACGGATGAATAGCAGAGAAACACTTTGAACGTCACACCATCCACACGTAAACAATACGTACATGCAATGAAATAATGAGAAATACAATCAACAGCTAATAGAGAACCAAAACAAAATGCACCAAAGCAAACAAGAGGTACACAAAAGAAAATAATTGAAAAAACAATCTATCAAAACGATAAACATGCACGGATGAATAGCAGAGAAACGCCTTGAACGATGCATCTGCCAATATGTAAACAACACATAGGAAAATAATAGCGAAACAAACTATCGAACATTACAAATTGAAATGGAAATAATATATCTTTTGAACTATCATAAAATCAACCTTGCGCCCTAACAATATAGAATTTTCATCCTACTCAGGCACTATAAACATTACCTTGACAGAGGTATCCAAACACGCAGCACAGCTATGCTTTACACAGTACAACCAGACTAGAGCCCGGTGGGGTCACTCTCTCCCTCTATACACCCCCAAAGCAAATAAACCGCACATCCTTGTCAATCTATGGGGTGGGGAAACCCTCTCTCTTTTTCACATTCTTTCCTCCAAAAGGAAATATTCTTAGGACTGGTGTACAGAGACGAAATTTTTTATTGATCCGAAATAGACATTGGAATTATTCGATTCTCAACAACACAATAAGAATTCTGTCAACAAACAATAGCACGCAAAAAATCTAAGAATAGACTTTTATATCAGTGCAAACTGGTTTAGAGAAACATTATCTAAGCAAATGAGAAATATTATCGGCGCAAACAATACTCAACCAAAACGAGAAACGGTGCATTTTAATGTATTTCAGATCTGACACAACTATTATGCATACATTATTCTCAACTCAGAGAAAGTCAAATTTATTCAATGATAGAAACAATACTCATACTGAACGAGAATGTTCAGAATTCCCAACTGGTGTCAAAAGTCGATCACCGAGCTCCCAATCGCGCTGAGGTCATCCTTCTGCAAGCGCTAAGTACAACGAAGCAAGGGTTCTGTCCCAAGACAGTGCCAGGCTCGGCCTGTGACTCATAAATGGGGTATTTCAACGGGAATTTCTCTTTTCTGTTGTAGGCATGGCAGCTGGCATGACACTGAATGTTTGGATTTTTTTTCGGAATATCTCGAATTTGAAAAAAAAAAATCATTCGGGAGGTGTTTTTTGATATTGTTCGGAAAATCTCGAACACCACAAAACCTACGTCTGAGATATGTATGAACATGAAACGGGAAGACTGGTTGAGAAAAGGCATATGTCGCTATCATCCCACCCCTCCCGGGTGTTCGAAGCCATCTTCCGCTTGAGAAACGCGTCCTGACTCATAAAGCCTCCCTTGGTCTACATTTGTACAGCTGTACATGAAGAAAAAAATAATAACCTGCTAGTAGTATACGAGTTGTGTTAAACTCAGAGAATAAGGAACTACAACATTGTCAACAGGGCAGCGACACCGTCGTTCGCGTATTTTTCCCCGCGCGGCGCGTGTGCGGAGGGTTGTCCGCGGGCTTATCGGAGGGGGAGGGTTGCGTGCGCGCTTACCCGCTCACATTTTTCAGCCTGGGCCGACTTCTTTCATCATTTTTCAATCTGTGTCGACTTCAATCGCATTTTTTTTTTTTTGCGCTACAACAGGTGTAATGTCGTAACGTAATGTCGATGACCATTTCTTCGAGTTTTAAGTAAATTTCGTTCGAAAAATATTCGTAACTTTTACTATCCGCGACATGGAGAACTCACATTACGTTGTAGAGTATATAGAAAATATCAATACACACGATTAAATTCTTTGTCATCGTGAAAGAGTTCTTAAAACCTTCGCGTATCAAAGTGAGCCAGCTAAAGCTGTGAAATTACACTTTCTACAACTCAGTTCGTAAATTGCGGCAGTAGTTCAAATTTTAATTAAATACTTAAAGATGTGTGATAGTCACCACTGCTCCGGAATGTGATCTGATAAATTTTAGCAATTAATGTACAAACAAATATCTTGTATACAATGTGTGACTATATAGACAGCTTTTTAATCTATATATTAAAAATTGTAAGAAAGAGTGTACAGTGTTGAATTTGAAAATTTAAACAAGAACCTTTGGTGTTGGAGTTTGCGTTTTGTTTCATTATGAGCTCAAATCCTCTAAAATTAAAGTATGCCCTTCCCATTTGTAGGGCCTCATATGCCGTGACATAATGAATAGACTCAGTTTTTTCAGTATGGCTAATGAAAAACCTCGTGTACATTCTGTGAATTGGAGCTACGTTTATGTGTGCTGCTTTGGTTAAGTTTGCAAAAGGAATATTTACTTATTATAATTACATATCTTCAATTGTGTTTATGCATAGTGCTCATCTTCATTGTATAGTGGGTAAACATTTCTGGTGACAGTTGTGTGATTCGATTCTCCCAAAATCTTATTGGAACTGTGTGCCGCATGTTATGATGATTAGAATTGTAGACTCCGCCTGCGCGTCATGCTTGTCCATCACTTGCATCGCGTCATTTGATAATAGATTCCTTTCAATATAGTATTGACAACTGTCCAATCGTCTGAGAAATAATATACACTGTGCAATTTAATTCATAAAATAAGCTTTCGCAAAATATTATTGATCCTCTTTATAAACAAAGATTGATGTAACATACCTCTAAATTTCAAATAACGATTCTTCTACAATTCTTTCCTTCGGGTGTCGGTGTTGTATAGAGTGTGGTCGTGTAAAATCTCTTTGATTGCCAGCGCTGATTCCATGCGAAGATCCTTGTACATAGTGTGGAATAAACGTAGCAACGCTCCTTAGCAATCGTCAATCTAATCATAAGCTGTTTTCGTTGCGATGTGTAGAATACATTACAATGATGACAAAGAATACATTTATTATTTCAGTTATACACTTGTTTATTTCGATAAATTACAGTTCTATTCTAAACTCTGAAGTTTCCGTTTGTTGTCTTGATTGATGAATTCCGAAGACATCAAGTAGTTTATTCTGATTAGTGGGCGCTTGAATCCAGCGTTGTTTAACGCAGGTGATATGTTGTCGCCGTGTTTGTATTGCTTCAACAACTTGCACTTTGTTGCGATTAACTTGCACAGTCTCTTATTGATGTTTCCTTTCTTTGTATGAAGATTCTTTAATGGCGTACAAGAGAGTATTAGATGAAAATCGTCCGGTAGTCCACCACAATTGATATGTTTGTTGAGTTTTAATAAGTGATGATACATCAGACCTTGCACGACAATATTGAACTTCTGTTTATTCGACATCATTGACTGGTAGAATAAAATAAATGTGTAGAGGCTCTAGGGTGGAATATATCACGTGATAAGATTTTTTATGTACTTTCCATTTCAATCGTTAGGTGTAATTTCAACAAATCCGTAATGAAACGTGCGATATAGACTGCTTGTATATGATAATTTGATCTGATTGCTTTCTTGATTAATGCAATGCCCATTGCAATGATTACAATTGCATCTGGTCTAGTGTATTTCAATTCTTCGTTAGCAAACCTCAAAAACTCCACCATCAATGCCAGTGGTCCTTCCGATGTTGACGTGCAAATATTTTTATAACTATTGTAGATTCGGCATACAAGTTCTCGCATCTTGAATTCCATAATTTGCACCATATCTCCGAATACGACCATGTCTAGGAGGTATTGAAATGCAGTGATAATTGAATCGTTTCGAGGCTCCTCCTTTTCGAAGCAGCTTTTTATCAGGTCCTCCCATGACCTATGGTAACGAGTACAAAATCCGTCCATCTCTTCAATGTATAGCAATTGTCTGTTCTGTTTTGTAGTATGCCTCGACACTTAATTAAATCATATCGGTGCTAATTTTATTTATTAAAAATTTATTATGTTATCGCGTTTAGAATGTTATTAGTATCCACCTGTCGTGAGAATTATGAAAGTCAATTTACAAAACGACGTGATGAGCGAGAAAAACCTAGAAGAACCCTCAATTCCCGGCTTGAGTTGTTGGAGTCTTTGACCACGACCATTGTGGGATCCCCCTTCTCCCTGCGGGGCGTAACCTTGGCGAAAGTGCATGGGAGCTCAGCCTCCCTCTCTCACTCGTTTATTTTTCTCTTTTTTTTTTGTTAGTGGGCTCTGAACAAAAAAAATGTGTTCCTGTGATGTATCGCCCTGCTTGGTCAGAAAGTGTTTCCCTAACTTAATTACTGCTTTGAGTTTGATTGATATTAATAAAAATATTCTACTAGTTGGGAAAGTATTTTTAAGTTGTGTGCATTGATTTTCGCTGTAGCAAACTTTTACATTAATTTGCATTTCAGGTGAGTTGTTTGCGGCTTCTGCGTGTACAAATTACTATTGCAAAGTTATCATAAAACGATGTAATTAAGTTTGATTCTCGTTTTCGAATGAGTATTGTTTCTATCATTGAATAAATTTGACTTTCTCTTTTTGCTTCAGATATTCACTCGATTGATATTTTGTGAGTTGAGAATAATGTATGCATAATAGTTGTGTCAGATATGAAATACATTAAAATGCATCGTTTCTCGGTTTGGTTGAGTATTGTTTGCGCTGATAATATTTCTCATTTGCTTAGATAATGTTTCGTAGAACGTGAAGAAAAGCAATGTGCAAGTTTCCGGCGATGCAGAATCAAAAATAACAAAGACGGTTAAGAGCATCAGCTGTTTACTATATACATTAAAAACAAGACTTTCGTGCAGTAGGCTGCACTTCTTCAGGTTTGAGGACCTGTTACAAGTGGTGAAGCATATATCAAAAGCCAGTCACATGGTACAAGAGAAAAGGGTAAGGGTGAAGAGAAATACAAACGCGATACAAATATCAACAAAAAAATGAAAATGAAAAACAAAACGCAATCAGTAGGAGGTCTTTCTCGTGAATCCAATAAGGCATCAAGTCATAATATATGTACTTTCATTACACCTTACAACCGCACACTCCGTAATGTAGGATCTGTGTTCAAACGCCACTTAAACATACTCCACGCCGATGAATATCTCAAAGACATTTTCCCTAATGCTCCGACTATTACATTTCGGAGATCACGTAACATACGCGACTTACTCACTTCCTCTCGCAATAATCAGCAGAGTCCCGGTTGCGCTCCTTGCAACAGCAACCGCTGCCAAACTTGCTTATTTATTGCAACATGTACCTCCACCTGTAGCACTGTTAATGGTTTCATTTTCTCTATTCGGCAGTCTTTTCACTGTAACTCATTCAATGTTTGCTATCTCATTACATGCAAATTGTGCAATAAACAATACATAGGCGAAACACGTAACACCATCCGTGAAAGATTTTATGGCCATAAATCAGATATTGTTAATAAACGCCAGTCACCTGTATCGCTACATTTTAATCTTCCGGGACATGATCTGCATACGCATATACTTATCACCATTTTAGAATCCGGGAACGCTAATGACATCAAACGCAAAAATCGAGAATCCTTTTTCATTTCGAAATTTGCAACGTTACAGCCGCACGGCATCAACGTGTACGGCGGTCCATTACAGTCCTTTACACTATGAGTCTATTTATTGTATTATCACTTGTCTGCCATTTTTCCCATCATTCACGATGATACACAATCAGTAAGACACCAACTCCGCGTTACTTTCCCAGAGTCTGGAAGCTCTTAGCCATCAAGGTGCTGTGTGTCCTCAATCCTTCGCCCTTGAGCCCTAATTCCCCGTACGCATTCTAAAGCCTTTTGTGCCAACTGGCTGCTGTGCCTATTCATGTGCTGTTCACTGGTTTCCTCCACGTACAACTCCGACTCGTCTGTATATCTGTCTGACCTTGTCGAGCCACCTCCTACTGATTGCGTTTTGTTTTTAATTTTCATTTTTTTGTTGATATTTGTATCGCGTTTGTATTTCTCTTCACCCTTACCCTTTTCTCTTGTACCATGTGACTGGCTTTTGATATATGCTTCACCACTTGTAACAGGTCCTCAAACCTGAAGAAGTGCAGCCTACTGCACGAAAGTCTTGTTTTTAATGTATATAGTAAACAGCTGATGCTCTTAACCGTCTTTGTTATTTTTGTTATTTTAGATAATGTTTCTCTAAAACCAGTTTGCACTGACATAAAAGTCTATTCTTAGATTTTTTGCGTGCTATTGTTTGGTGATAGAATTCTTATTGTGTTGTTGAGAATCGAATAATTCCAATGTCTATTTGCGATCAATAAAAAAATTCGTCTCTGTACACCAGTCCTAAGAATATTTCCTTTTGGAGGAAAGAATGTGAAAAAGAGAGAGGGTTTCCCCACCCCATAGATTGACAAACGATGTGCGGTTTCTTTGCTTTTGAGGTGTATAGAGGGAGAGAGTGACCCCACCGGGCTCTAGTCTGGTTGTACTGTGTAAAGCATACTCTCTAAATAGTTTACCTCTTACGTACCTCTTAGTGTGCCGCATAGTCGATGTACCTGATAATTTAGGAGGTATTACGACGAGGTTATGCGGTACACGATCTTGTACGAGGTACAGATCCCATATAAGCGGCGCTGTGCACCGCATGCGATTTGTACCTCCGATGCACCGCATAATATACTTCGCATATTGAACGCATGCGGTTCAATGTGCCCCTTAGCATTGTTACGCAGAAGATGCATCCATGCATCGTGAGAGAATTCCGAATTCCAGGAACATCGACGGAGAATTCTAGCCATGGTCAGGGTTCCCAGAATGCTCATGTGCTGAATTCTCTCCCGTTATTTTGTGTGTGCGTTTAGTCGATACGGTCCTTTCATTACACAGATTAGAGGGACCGTTTTCAGGGTCCAGCTGTGCGGTCAGACTCACAATTGTAGTGTCCGCAAATTACTTAGTTTCCAGGTGACTAAGACCAGGTTTCACAAACGCCTCTTAAGATTAAATGGACCGTATTGTACCGCAACTCAATATTTATCCCGCTCTCCGTTTCAAAATCGTTAGTTCGCAATGTGATATAACTAACAAAATATTGCAATTTTGAGGTTGAGGAAATGGTTGGAATTAAGTTAACCCGCGCTTCATGTCGGTTTGAATGTCGAACGACAGTGGTGAACTGAAACAATATTTTTATTTACTGTTGAAATTCATTCAGTAGCAACTATCACCTTGTCGAATCGGCGCAAATACGGCGACTGCCTTGCACAACGTGGTCGGTGCACTTCTCCTGAGAAGGCGGCCCAATACGCAGCCCCCACCCCTCCCCCAACGACATGACATCAGTTTGAGGTGTGCAGTGCCACCCGTTATGAACCACACCCCATGCCCCATGCCACGCCACTGAACACCTGTGCCTCTCCTTCCCTGCACAGCACGGAGAGCACGCGCACGGGGCTCGCGAGGCTCACCGACGCACAGCGGGAAAGTGGCGCAAGAAAATATAGGACGTCTCAGATCAACGTATAATAGCGTCCTCGATAAACTGCACCAGTGCGCCCCGGTGCGACCTGGTGCGGCTTGCCATCCTCGATAAACTGCACTGGTGCGCACTGAACGTCCTCGATTAAAGGAGTGCACCCGTTCAGTGCAGCATTGGGTTGCCCCGAACCCACACCAAGAAAATCGGCCGAGCGCCAGAGTGCAATCCCAAGAAGCATCGCGATTGCCGGAAGCACGGAGGAAGGCGGAAGCGGCAAGTAGCCAGGTGTAGCCGGGCAAGTAGCAGCAGACAGTCATCGTCAGCATGGCATTCGATCGGTGCCGCTCGCAGGTGCCTCTCGCTACGGGTCGCGCAGCCTACGAGCCACAACGAGCACAGATCTCTAGGTGGCGCATGCTAGTATCCATCAGATCCACCAGTGCAGTGCAGTGCAGTTTCATGTTCGATAATGCCTCCGCCCAGAGCATCGCCAGTGTAGAGCGCCACGCACCACTATGGTTTCGGGGCAATTCCGGAGCAAGTTTATCGAGGACGCTATAAGTCACTTTCGGAAAGAGTGATTAATCCTGAGCATGAAACACGCTTCGAACGGAGCAGCAGTGTCAGCATATGGATAACGATATTGGTATGTTGGCGTACGTGTGGTACGCGTGTAGAAACGCGCATTTCACTGTGATCATACGCTGAGTCTGGCGCTGACGCATTTGGCGGCAGTGCCGGCAGTTTTGTCGTATTCTGGTTGAGTTGGTGAGCTATATAGCGTGAAAATCAAGAACAGCGGCACTTTTTCGTCGAATTTGCAGTTCATCAAAGCCGGTAAGTGTTGCCCTTTCTTTTACGATCTTGTCTTGCGGTAACACGCCTTGACAAAGGCGAAAAACCTACCTGTCTCGCAAGCGCTGTTCGCATTGTGTGCATGTCGTGTACACGAATTTGTCCTTTCTGAGAGTCCGACAGTGATCAGATTTGCTGGAGTCATCTAATCACATTTCTGATACAGTATGTAAGTCTTGTACGGACTGGATTGTACCTACGATATTGACCTTGTACTGTCTGCTGAACAAATGTGGGCACGTTTCAGCTGGCCGTGTTTGAGAAAGTAATCTGTGCAATACGGGGACACCAAAAAGTGTGTGTTAGATAACTGAGTGAACTCGACTCGGCTGGTGGCATACCTTTTTTCGAAAGCATAAGCGTTGTTTCGTGTGAACATTTTTTCTTTATTGTTTAAGACAATGGTTGCTTTGTGCGTAACTACATTCACGTATGTACAGCATCAAAGAATAATTGGTGAGGCACTAGAGTGGTTTGTTTGTAAAATTTAAGGGTATTATTTAATTTTTTGTAAAATAAAATTTTAAATTTAATTTTGATTGTAATCATATTGATTAAAAATATCTTCTTTGATTAAAATGTGCTACTCCTTCTGCTTAATTGAAAACTTGCATGATTATCACTAATAAAAAATTGTGATACCCCTTCAATGCCACTGCATCAGATTTTTGGCTAAGTTTTTCTCCTTCACGCAGAGTCATAACATAATTCCTGACACTAATGACTTTAATAAATATATTTTCACTTGTACTTTTGTGTATAGCTATCCTTTGCATGTAAACTGCATACTGCACACCTGTTGTAGCACAAAAAAAATGCATTTGAAGTCGACACAGATTGAAAAATGATGAAAGAAGTCGGCCCAGGCTGAAAAATGTGAGCGGGTAAGCGCGCACGCAACCCTCCCCCCGCCGATAAGCGCGCGGACAACCCTCCGCACACGCGCCGCGCGGGAAAAAATACGCGAACGACGGTGTCGCTGCCCTGTTGACAATGTTGTAGTTTCTCATTGTCTGAGTTTAACACAACTCGTATACTACTAGCAGGTTATTATTTTTTTCTTCATGTACAACTGTACAAATGTAGACCAAGGGAGGCTTTATGAGTCAGGACACGTTTCTCAAGCGGAAGATGGCTTCGAACACCCGGGAGGGGTGGGATGATAGCGACATATGCCTTTTCTCAACCAGTCTTCCCGCTTCATGTTCATGCATAACTCAGACGTAGGTTTTGTGGTTTTCGAGATTTTCCGAACAATATCAAAAAACACCCCCCCCCCCGAATGATTTTTTTTTCAAATTCGAGATATTCCGAAAAAACATCCAAACATTCAGTGTCATGCCAGCTGCCATGCCTACAACAGAAAAGAGAAATTCCAGTTGAAATACCCCATTTATGAGTCACAGGCCGAGCCTGTGACAGAACCCTTGCTTCGTTGTACTTAGCGCTTACAGAAGGATGACCTCAGCGCGATTGGGAGGTCGGTGATCGACTTTTGACACCAGTTGGGAATTCTGAACATTCCTGATCTGTTGTTATCAGGTCAAAGAGATATCAGTGATGTTAGGAATTCAAAAATGGCTTCAAAAGCCGACCAATGACCTCATAGCCTTCTATGATGAAGGGATACTGCGAGTGTAAAGTGGAAGCGCCAGGCAAATGTAAACACTGGCGAAGTTCCTCAATCGGCACGAATTGGTGTGTGTTGCCGATTTGCCACAGTGTCGGCGATAAATCCCAATTTCCTCCCTCATTCTTTCCTCTCTCCCTCTCCCCTTTCTTCTTCTTTCCTCAGTTTCTTTTTTTCAATAAACATATCCCCCAATTTCGAAAGGAAGGAAAGGCTAAGAGAAGCCTTCTGGCCTTATTGTTCTCAACACCAGTTATTTTCTGCTACAATGAAACTGGTGTGCAACATAGCAGATGACGTGTGTACAGAAGTTTTACCTCGTTGCTTTTGATACAACGTAGTAAAATAAATGACAGGCAGATTGAAGAAATGAAGACGTTCACATTTACTGTAAAACAGGATGCAGGTATCACATGAGTAGAATTTGCAGCATAGATCATACTTCGTTGTCGCGCCAAATGACTTTTATCCAGCGTTGCCTTCGGCCGCGCTTGTACATCCGGGTAGGGAAGCGATAGAACCTCATACTTCCCTCGGTTCTCGGAGCTTCCAACGATGCCGCAGCAATATGAGCAACACGGACCTGGGGTACCAGAAACGTACTGGTCGTTGCAAAAGTTGGAAAGAAAAATCAAGAGCAGCAGCGTACGGCAGCTGCTATGAGATCAGCATAGATGTCGTTCTTGCAGCTGAGTTATACGGCCAGACGAGTAGTATAATTAGGTTGGGAGAGAACGGGGACGAGAGTTAGCAACATGGAGTCCTGACCCCTGTGCCGTTGACCCCTGGGTCCTTCGCGTATTTTTTCAAGCTTATCGGCGGGCGGCGCGTGTGCGGAGGGTTGTCCTCGCGCTTATCGGCGGGGGAGGACTGCGCGTGCGCTTATCGTAGCGTATTTTTCAGCCTGGACCGACTTCTTTCGCCATTTTTCCACCTGGGCCGACTTCCCTCAAAGTTTTTTCCCGTTACAACAGGTGTGCGGTTGGCTGTTTACATGCAAGTATAGACAGTATAGACATGAAAATGATAGCCGTACACAAAAGTACAAGTGAAAATGTATTTTTTAAAGGCCAATAGTCCTGGGAATTGTGTCAATTGTAATGCCAATAGTGCTGCCAATTGTGATGCCAATCAGGTGAAGGAGAAAAACCCAGCCGAAAAACCTTCACCACCTGAAACAGAAGAAACAAAACACAAGACAGTACATGTTAAGAATATACATATTTTATTCGCTATTAATATTTCCAGTCATCAGATTCCGAAAGAAAACATAATATCAACATTCATTACATTGCTTACCAATTGTTCACTTACGGAGCCCCACACCAACAACCTGAAAGATTACTTATTATTATATGAAACTATTTTCGCATTCCATAATACATCTAATACTGCGGCCACACTGGATAATCTGAAAAATACACATTTTAATATCAACAATCATACTTCCATTATAGCAACAATAATCTGAAAGAGAATCTCATTTAATATCATATTCTACTTTCAATAATACATACAATACTGAGGCCACATTGGATAATCTGAAAAAGATACATTTTAACGTGAGCACCATCATTGCAACAGTGGAGCTTTAATTACAAGTTCTGATAGATATAATTTCGAGTACAATATGGAAGCTAAGTTTAATATTCCAACATGACACAAATTTAATTAATAAGTTTCTTATGAAGTGAATAGCGCAGACATAAGGAAATAATTCGAATCAACACGATCAACAGATAGCATTAATATACAACCGAACCGACATATCCTCCAACATGTAGGGAAATGATAGCTAAACTATACCATATCAAAACGAGAAACGGACACCACATTTAATCAAAGAAGATGTTCTTAATCAATATGATTACAATCAAAATTACAAGTTGTGTTATAAAAAGTCTAATATTCCTATACGTGACCACCATCATTGCAATAGCGGGATTTTAATTACAAGTGCCGATAGATGTATGTAATTAATTGTGAACAGTAGAGACCCTGGAAGACCATGGGACACGAACGACACGACGACACGAACACAAGAGGAAATAAAATCTATAACACTACATTTAATCAAAGAAGACATTCTTAATCAAAACAATAGAGGAGAATAATCTATCATTTTGACTATCATAAAATCATCCTCGTGGCTTAATATAATCGAACACTATACAATTTTCATTCTAAGAGACACTACAAACCTTATTTGTTTTATGAATCCAACATAGAAAATAGATTTGTTAAAAATGAACTTCACCGCATGGCACGCTCCTAGCCAACAACCAGCTCTAATGATATCTGCCCTGATTTGTTGAAGAAGGGAGGCGTACGCCTGTTTTGTGACAGTTATGAACATTTCGAGCGCAATAGGGAATCTGAGTTTCATATGTTTTGTTCCAACATTACACAACTTTTAATTAATCAAATTTCTTATTAAGTGAATAGCATAGACGTAAGGAAATAATGAGAAACAACGCAATCAACAGCTAGCATTAATAGAGAGCCAAACCTGCGCACCATCCAACACGTAGGGAAATAATAGCTAAACAATATCATATCAAAACAAGAAACATTACAAATTTAATACTGTGACAAGCACGGACTTAACGCTGAATAACAGAGAAACCCTCTAAACGGCGCATCTGCTAACGTTTAAACATCAGATACATGAGGACTCGCTGTTGGGCACGTCGGTGACTAGACATGAAGATAAAAACCAAGTGCGAAAAGACAATACGGAAGAAGAGAAGATGGGACAGGCGCTACTCCAACGAACAGTTTAATGACACATAAAAACCAGAGGACCAACCGCAGTACGCAGGCGCACAGCCGCCAAACCAATCACCCCACCTCGGCCCATGAGCGCACGAGCTCAGCCAGACACAATCGCTACCGCCTCGTCAACATCCTTCCCCCCCCCCCCCGATAACAATGACACAGAAGTTTTGCTCACACACCGGCTGCCTCTATCCCCCATAAAAAACGCTTCAGATAGCTCCCGCACACCCTTATCTCTGCTCCTAGCTAGCCCAACAGCGAGTCCTCTTGGATTACATTTCTTCTACATCGGGCCCTTCTTTTTGTGTTTCATCAAGAGCGCCAGACGTAGCTGCAATTATGTCGGCAATGGCGGCCACAGCCTGCCGGGCTAGGGTCATCACTTGGTGCCTCAGGAAAAGGTTGGTACCACCGGAGATCAACGCCCTGTTCGGCCTGATGTCCCCGTTGTTTGGTCATGCCATGCGCGTCTGTAAGGTATTGAGGTCGGAGCTTTGAAGGCAGGTCAGAACCTTTGCTAATTGGTTACGGGTGATCTGTTTTGAGCAGCTTCCTGCATGGGTGGCGGTCAGAACGTACGAGGCACTGAGAGCACAGGTTGCGCGCACGACCGAGGCCTTGTGGGGCGTTCAGCTGGGAGCACTCCTTAGGGTGACCACTGCCCAGATGCCAGAACGGCGTAAGGCCCCGGTGGTTTTGGGTCCCAGAGGAAGTTTCTTCCTTGCTCAGGAAAGGTCCCAAGTACAGCCTGGAACCCGTCATTCCCACGCATGGATTGCTGGCCCTCAACCGTCGTGTGACTGAGTGGGCCCAACAGGAGGACAAGGGTAAGTGCACCGCAGAGGGTGTTGAGGTGATGGAAAGGAGGCAACGAGGCATTTGCCGCGCAGGCAAGGTGGTGGAGTTTTGCCGGAGTAATGGGTTGCGCCTTCTGCAGTCTGACAAGGAAGGCGGGTACGTTGTGCTCCCGGAGGGTGTATTTGCCGAGAAGGCCGGTAAAGCCGTGGAGAAGAATTTCCGTCAAGTCCAAGTCTCTGATTCGAGGGTCAGGAAAAAGGCAGCTGTCTGTGTGAGTCTTTTGAATTGCAGCACCTTGCTAAGGCAGTGAAGGACAGCAACAGCGGGACGTTGGCGGTATTTTTCACAGCAAGACACACAAGCCCGAGGTACCGTTCCGGACAATTGTCAGCGAAAATGGCACCTGGCAGCTACACGTGAGTCACTTCCTGCTTACGCATTTGCGGGAGCTTGACTTCGGGGACCCCTTCGCGGTGAAGAGTTCTTGTGAGGTCATCGGCTTGCTGGAGGGATTGCCATCAGTGGGATACCTGTTCTCCGTGGACGTGGTGAATTTATTTTATTATGTTCTTCACCAGGAACTGTTTCGGGCTGTCAGAGACTGCATTGAGGTGAATGGTGTGGTCGCATTTCAGAACGCTTCTGGGCTTGCCGTGCATAACTTTTGGAGTTTTATTTGGGAGCGACGGTACTGCAGCATGAGGATAGGTTGTTTTTGCAGCGTCGGGGTATTTGCATCGGGTCGTGTGTTGCGCCGGTATTGTGCGACATTTTTCTTTCCGCGGTGGATAGAGGCGTGAGATCTGTTCTGGATGATGGTTCTGTGCTCAGAATTTGTCGGTACGTGGACGATTTCCTGGTTGTCTTGAGGCGGCGCGCTGATGATTGCTATGAGGATATTGTTAGTGTTGTGTTACAGCAATTTGACCGTGGGGGGAAAGGGTTGTCCTTCACGTCAGAACTACAGGCGAACGGGCGTATACAGTTCTTGGACCTTAATATCCGGGTTGGGGAAATTCGCTTGTGTTGGGCCTACCACCCGGGAGCAAAGAAGGACCTGTTGCCTTTTGACTCTGCCCAATCTTAGACTGTGAAGCGCGCTATTGCTTTGCTCTGCTTGGAATCTGCTTTAAAGAAGTCTTGTGAGCACGTTATGTTGTAAAGGGTCAACGGTAAGGGTAAGGGTAAACGTTTAAGTAAGCTTGGGTAAGGGTTTACCCACGCAAGGGTAAAGTGCGCAAACCTAGAGGGGAAGTTGTGAGGGGTTCTACTAGATGTATGGTTGATCCGTACGTGCACAGAGTATCGCACAATTTGAAAACAGTGGCTAATAGGTACGGTGTGCCTATGCTGTTCTCGGCACCTTGCAAGCTCTCGGGCCTTTGTTCGAAAGTTGATCGTAGTAAGCCTAAAGTCTCTTGTGGCAAGAGCCATCAGCACCAGTACGTCAACTGTGCTGTGGGGGTGGTTTACGAGATCCCGCTTACATGCGATAGGGTATACATTGGCCAGACCGGCCGGTGTGTTAACGACAGGGCCAGAGAGCATGAAAGGTCTTTCTCTAGTGCGGACACGCGTCATTTGCCTATGCATGTTACCAAATGTAAGTGCACTCCGCTATTTTGTCAGATTGTCGTGCTAGCTGGGGAGCAGAGATAAGAGTGCGCGGGAGCTATCTGAAGCGTTTTTTATCGGCGATAGAGGCAGTCGGTGTATGAGCAAAACTTCTGTGTCTTTGTTATCGGGGGGAGAGGAGGATGTTGTCGAGGCGGTAGCGATTGTGTCTGGCTGAGCTCGTGCGCTCATGAGCCGAGGTGGGGTGACTGGTTTGGCGTCTGTGCGCCTGCGTACTGCGGTTGGTGCTCTGGTTTTTATGTGTCATTAAACTGTTCGTTAGAGTAGCGCCTGTCCCGTCTTCTTTTCTTCCGTATTGTTTTTTCGCGCCTGGTTTTCGTCTTCATCAGATACATGCAGGAAAATAATAGTGAAACAATCTATCAAAACGAGAAACATTACAAATTTAATACTGTGACTAGCATAGACTTAACGCTGAAGAACTGAGGAACACTCTAAGCGGCGTCACGTAAACAATAGAGGAAAATAATCTATCATTGAACCAGCATAAAATCATCTTCGTGACTTAATCTAATCGAACACTATACAATTTTCATTCTAACGAACGCTACAAACCTTACATTGATGGAGGCATCCAACACACAGGCACCGTACAATTTGAGACGATCTCGGTTTTTCTTCAAAGCCCGGAGACATTATCTCTCTATCTATACGACCAAAGCGAAGCAACTGCGCATGCTTTATCACTCAAAGGGTTGAGGCTATATTCCTATTCCTTCTTCCAGCAAACAGGACGCTCTCAAGGTCAGATAAGATAGTACAAAGGCGATATATTTTATTGTACATCGCAAATAGATGTCGGCATTACTCGCGGGGATCACTATCTTTCCTTAAAACTGAAGTCTTTATTCAAAGTGGAGTACAAGTCGGTTAAGTTTGTACAGAGGCGATATTTTTTATTGAACAAGTAGAGAAAGTCGAAATTATTCAATGACAGAAACAATACTCAATCAAAAACGAGAAACGAATTTAATTTCATCATTTTTTTGTAATATCTTCCAACAGAAAGTTCTATGTATATAGATGAACCACATAGAAACATCATATGAGTTGCGTAAGACGCAACATTCTGAGTTGCGTAAAACGCAACTCAGAAATATGAAGCATTCCCAACTTTTTACTGATTATTTTTACTGATGTCAATCGAGTGAACAAGTGAAACAAATACAATACAATAATTATATGAGGCAGTAACTTCCCAACTCATAGCATATCAATCGAGTGAATACCTGAAACAAAGTCAAAACAATAATTAATTCAGACAAATCATTTCTAAGCAAGCAGCGTGAATACACCATAGAATCTGTACAGAAAGTTTTCTTTTTCAATGAATAAACAACGTGGGTCATTCCACAAGGACCGTCCCAAAATCGTGGCCCGGCCCCTACGGACTTTGACAATTTTTTTTTCACTGCTTCGTATCATTGAAATATGAATGTCAGAAAAATATTTCAGCGGAATTCCACGCGGCTTACACGGGAGACGGCGCCAAAGTCTGCGGGAGGGCCAAAAAGTAGGGTGCGTTTAATGGTTTCTCCGCAGGGAACAGCTCAAGCTATTTGAGGTTTGTCACTTCCAGACCGATCAGGAAGCCTGCCCCTTAGTTCTAAGTGAAGAAATTCGGATGACAGCGTGTATTTAAGGTGCGCCACAGGCTATAATTGTTGCGTTTTTGTCGCATGTTTGGCATTTTTTCCCCATTAACTGGAATCACGCACAAGTATGAAATTTGGTGTCCTGATAGATGTGGACATGGTTAATATGTAGACAATATTTCATTTCTTCAGTTAAAGGAGAAGGTCGAAAAACAATATGCAAATTTTCGAAAATTGCCAATATTGGAAGGCATAAAAGGTGAAGTTGCCATCGTGATAGCGACATGCCGTCAGCGCTAAAATGAAGCTCAGCCTGTCCACTTCAAAATATAAAAAATCTCCAGGGTACTTTTTATATTTTTTTGTAACAATTTTTCAAATCTTTGTCCCAGATGCAAGCGGGCGCACGCTCCACGCGCCCACCCTCTTCAGCTTGTAAGACTTCAAACGCTACCGGCGCTTGTTTTTTTTTGTCCGAGACGCGCAGATTTTGAGATTGTCTGAGCGTGTGGGTAGAAATTCTGAACGCGACTCGGAAATTGTCTTCCTGTAATAAAGCCGGGAAGGGGTAATTCAATTAGGCGCTTTGCTGATGATGTCTCTGTGGGTGTTCCGATACAATGCAGGGACTAAAATTAGTATGGCTACATCAGTCTACACTCATTTGATTACTGGCTGCCAGGTTTCCGCTTGACGCCACCACAGAATGCTTGTCGCTATAGGTTAGACACTGCGGTATGGTCATTGTATGTGAAAGGAAACAAGCTTCGCTGCAGGTCAGTCACCACTGTCTTCGTCCATGGAGTCAGCCTCAGTAACTCGGCTGACATAAACGGCATTGACTTCAACACGTCGAAATTTCTATGTGCACGTGCCCCTCTGGAGCACTGTGTTGTGAAAGTGGCCATGGAGGAAAGTGGCCATCTACGTCAGTGAATGTGAGTGACAGTCCAATTTGTTCGTTTGGTCCCAATGGATGAAGTGATAAGTGCACTTCCCCTCCAACAAAGTTGACTGAACTAAGTGAAGAGGACCAGTACCTTATTTCTGCCCGAGGAAAGCGCGCCTCTTCCTGAATCACTGCCGTTTGCAAGAACCACCATGCGCTCTTCGTCCGAAGGTACACCTTAAAGATGGCATCCAAGTGTTGCGTCGACCCCCTTGTACAGCACAGGAAGAGAGTGCGCGGAACTAAAATAATATCGTCAACTCTAGCAAAGAACACAGCAAGGCTTGGACTAGTTCCTGGGGACAGATTGTGCCCCAAATGTTACATGCTGTGCATAAAGCACCAGTCTGATACTTCTAGTGAGACGGAGCCACTGTCCAGCCCAGGTCATGACCTGGTATCAGGACACACTGCAGTCGTGCAACGAGTCACTGGAACTTCTTGGTGAGACTCCGTTGAGACGGAAAAGAGCTCTACCCCAGAGACAGAAGTATGCACAGGAGAAGCTCCGTAGGATAGAGTGCAAAGCGAGGAAAGCCCTGGAAATTTCGTTGGGCATACCGATGGCATCCACTTCAGGAGAGTCATGTCCTATCACCGCGGAAGATTATGAATCCCTGCTTCAGGAGCTGAGGAAGCAATATTCGGATGAACAGAGCCAATCAAAAAAGGTCATGATCGTAACGTTGGCCTCATCGTCGTGGTCGAGGCAACAAACAATGCAGTTTTTTTTAGCTTCGGAACGTCTTGTTCGCCGAGCACGAGATATTAAAAACACGATGGGCGTCCTGAACGAGTCATCTTCAGCGAGAGGAAGGGCTCCGTTGTCCCTTGTGACCAAGGAATCAATTGAGAAGTTTTACCAAGATGACTTCATACCATACTGCATGCAAGGACAAAAGGATGTTCTCAAGAGTCATCAGAAGAGGCTCATGCTTACGGGCTTGATGGAAGCCTTTTTGAAGGAAGCTGGGTTGCTTGCCTTCCATATGGGAGGCAAGCAACCCAACTCTAGAAGCTGGATTTTCTACATTTGCATCTTTGAGGCCGCCCTGGTGCGTGCTTGCTCAGGACCGCATTCAGTCTGTGTGTGCTCTTATCATCAAAACGTGAAGATGATGCTTCATGCTGCGGGAATTCAGGAAACCTACAAAGGCCTTTTGCGGGGGGGGGGATATATTTATTAGACGAAAAGGAAAACAACGGGGGAAAGGTCAGCCAAACGAGACGTCGGCTTGCTATTCCAGAAATAAGAAATAATAATAAATAAATAAAAAGAAAATATAAGAATTAAAGAAAGAAATAGGAAGGAATAAGAAATAAATAAATAAAGAAAATTAAGAAATAAGAAATAAAGAAAAATAAACGAATTAGGAAATAACGAAAAACTAACAAATGATGAAAGAAGGATGAGGTAGATTAAAGACAAAGATGAAAAAAAAGACGACTAACAAACGGTGAAAGAATGATGAGATGGATAACAGAAAATGACTTTAAAAGGAAAGCATGAGGTTAATGCGTTGAGAGTGAGAGTGGGGCACAGAAGAATGAGATTGCATGACTGAGTTCACAGGCTGTTCATCAGACCTGAATCTCTCAAGAAAGTCAGAACTGCTTTGGTGGCTTTGGTAATAATCACGAACTTTCGTCTGATTTTGTCAAGCATGACGCCCACATCTGCAACAGTATCAACCGCCTGTCAACATTGGTCGCAAACTCGTTCACTTCTTCAAAAGGACTGTGACTTCATGCGTCAGTCGGGGCACGGAATTGCTGGAGGAATGGAGCACTCACCTATTCTTGTACTGCAGGTTAGTTTCATTAGAGGTGATCTCTCGCTTCGGAGCGATGATGTTTGTCTTGTGGCGATTCCGTGCCCAGGGTTTCTCAAACGTTATATCTGCTTGCATTGCGTCATATACTCATATATTAGTCTTTTGCTTGCCCTGTCAGGTGACATTGAACTCAATCCGGGGCCTACGGTATCATGTAGCTTTTGGCCGATGTCGTTTCCTATATGCTCAGCGCTTCACATTTTGCACTCTGAATTTGTTTCTGCCTTCTTTTGGTTACGACTACTGTGCTCGGGTGATGTTGAGCTAAACCCGGGGCCTCCAGCTCTTAGATCACAAGACGAACTAATGTCAATCTTAGCTAACATACAGGACGGCCAAGCTAATTTGCTCCGGGAATTTCACAAAATGCAGGAAAGCCAGAAAACCGCAGAGACTTCCCTTCGGTCTCTCTCTGATAAGGTTACGTGTATTGAGAGTGAGCTGGGAAAACTTCGTGATTTGTCATGTGATGTTGCCGCTGTTAAGACCTCAGTATCTGCCTTATCCTCTACGGTCACTAATATATCGTCTCGTCTAAACAACCTTGAAGACCGCTCGCGTCGCAACAATCTGATATTCTTCGGGTTTTCTGATTCGGCAACAGAGTCATGGGCGGAATCTGAAAGGCTGATAACGTCTGTCTGTTCGTCCCACCTGAAAGTAGACATCGCCTCACATGAAATTGAGCGTGCCCACCGGTTGGGTAGGTACACACCTGGGAAAAACCGCCCCATCATTGTTAAATTTGTGTCAACCAAAATCAAGGATACCGTTATCAGGAAGAGTGGTGCGCTCCGTGAAACAGGCTTTTCTGTTTCTCAAGACTACTCTTTAGCTACACGACGTGCTAGATCAAAGCTTGTCGAATATGGACGATCCCTTAATCAGCCTTTCAGGCTTCGGTTCGATAAGTTGTTTTCTGGTGACAAGTGTTTTGCCTTTGACTTTAGTTCTGACTGCGTGCGGGAGGTTCAGATATAGCAATCTGTGAAAGAAGTTACACATGCTCCCCAACCGCCGCCACCTTCCAATCAAATATCCGTCTTAATTGCGAACATACGTAGTATCATGAATAAACAAGATAATTTACTCAGTGTTGTTAACGATTGTTGTGACATCATTCTCCTAACTGAGACATGGTTAACCCCAGAAATTTGTAATCATGAAATTTCTTCTTTACACCCAAACTTTGTGCTTTACCGCCATGATCGTGTTAATCGTCGTGGCGGTGGTATCCTTATCGCTGTTAGTCAGGGATTGCAGTGTTCACCTATTCATGTTGAATCTTCTTTAGAAATGTATTGGGTTAAGTTAAGGTTAGAACATGTCGATCTGCTTGTGGGCCTGTTTTACAGGCCGCCAGATTCTGTGAATTTTGTGTCTTTATTCACCGTTGCTTTGTCGATACTTGTACCCAACCACCCTAAAGCAAAGATTTGTGTAACCGGTGATTTCAATTTTCCGGGTATAAACTGGGCGGTTCCTTGTGGTTCCTCTTCTGAGGAATCTAGTTTTGTTGATGTTTGCACTACTTTTGGTTTGACACAGCTAGTTTCTGAGCCTACTCGTGTTTCATCGACCATTGCCACCATTCTTGACTTGCAACTTGTCAATGACCCTTCGATCGTTGGTCCTCTTTCCTTCCCTTTGTATCTGAGTGACCACTTAGCTATTCATGTGCCACTCCGTTTGTACCGCCCAGCCAGGAAGCAGCTTCGTAAGACGATAAGACTCTATGACAAAGCCGATTTTGAAAGAATAAATTACGAATTATTTAATTATTATTCATTATTTTTGACCGGTGGTTGTGAGCGTTCGGTCGAGGATAACTGGCTGCTTTTTCGCAACAAGATAAACGAGCTGACTGATAGATACGTTCCATCTGTTGTAATAAGAACATCTTCCACAGCTCCATGGTATTCCAATCGTCTCAAGAAACTTCACAATAAAAAAAACGCGCTTCTACAGGCAAGCTAGACGTTCTGGTACAGTTTTTGCGTACGCAAATTATCGTTTGAGTTCACACGAATACCTTAGGGCCATTCGCCAGGCAAAACGTGACTTCTATTCAACGCAACTGACCTCTATGCTGTCGAGCAATCCTCCTAAATTTTGGAAAACCATGAATCCATCTTCACGGGAAGCCATTTGTCTAACTTATCCCGATGGTTCCAAAATGTCTGACGCCAATTGTGCAGCCGCTTTCAATGAAGCTTTTGTCAGTGTTTTCTTACACGATACGCGTCAAAGTTTCCCCCGGACTCCCACATCCACCGGATATTTAAATCCCATGCCTAAAATCGAGGTATCTCGCGCTGGGGTACTGAATCTTATTGATTGCTTGAAAGTATCTCACTCCTGTGGACCAGATTCCATTAACTCCAAGGTACTCAAAAACACCAAACAACCTTCGTCACTTTTTTTGTCGTTCATTTTTACGCAATGTCTCGAATATGGCTACGTGCCTCAGGACTGGCGACAGGGCAAGGTCGTTCCAATTTTTAAGAGCGGTGATAAGTCATCGCCTCTTAATTATCGCCCGATCTCTCTGACTAGTATTCCCTGCAAAATCCTCGAACACATTATCTACTCGGCTATCTCATCTCATCTCATCTCGAACTGAACAATTTCTTTTTTGCTGAACAGCACGGTTTTCGCAAGGGTTTCTCTTGTGAAACCCACCTGTCGCTATTTACTTTTGATATTAGCTCTAACATGGACAGATGTATCCAAACTGATGCCATTTTTCTTGACTTTAAAAAGACTTTCGATTCTGTTTCTCATCCTGGCCTCATCTACAAGCTTTCGTTACTAAACCTTGATCCCCACGTGTACAACTGGATTGTGTGTTACCTCTCTAATCGTACACAGGCTACCATTGTGAATGATTCCCTTTCTGTCTTCCTTCCTGTTACTTCAGGCGTCCCACAGGGATCTGTCCTCGGGCCCCTGCTATTTCTTATTTTCATTAATGATCTCCCGCATTCCATCTCATCCTCTATCAGGCTCTTCGCTGACGACTGTCTATTGTACCGCCCCATACTGTCATCCTCTGACCAAGTAGCACTCCAGCAGGACCTTGTGGCTCTCTTTAACTGGTGTGTTACTTGGGGTCTTCCTCTTAATGCTTCCAAGTGTTGTTATATTCCCTTTTCACGGTCTAGGTCACCACTAACACATCAGTATCTCATAGGCCAGGATGTCATCCGTGAGTCTCATACTCACAAGTACTTGGGGCTTCATTTCTCCTCAAACCTCTCTTGGTCAGATCATATTCATACCATTGTTCGCGATGCAAATCGCAAACTTGGTTTCATCCGTCGCCACCTTAAACTTGCTCCACCTGAGGTGAAACGTCTTGCATACCAAACACTACACTCTTAAACCCGTACCTTTTATTGTAACTTTTAGAAACCTGTAACTTCTATATAGACGTAGATTTCGAGATTTCTTATAGGTTACACCACTGTAACGTATATTTAGAGGTTAAAAGCGACCAAGGTCATGTCTTTACAACACGAATAGAAGTTACATCTCGGAAAAAACAAAAACAGCTTGTTGTAACTTATAAATGTACCCTCTACTCCGACACTGTAACTTCTAAGCGAAATCTCCAACGATAATCTCTTTGTTAGTTTCTTATCGTTTCTTTTCCTTTTGTTTTTCAGCATAATGCCGCGTTTCAGCCTCCCATTCGAGACGACAGTTGCGAATCTACGCTGTTATTTTTTATCTGTTTCAGCGTCACCTATACGTCAACTACATGTTATCAATGCTGTATGAACACAGATTATATGTTCGCAGTCTGAAATACTGATAGTATGTTTCTTTCTAAAAGGTGGAAAACAATTGTCAATGCCGCAACCACCAAGATTTCCGATTTCGCTGCGTAGCCGAGCCTGGTCTAGGTCTATCCACACTGAGAGCGGTTTCCTTGAAACGCTTAACGCTCGTCGTCCGTCCGTTAACAAGTGTAATCTGTTTTAATCAGTGGTTTTCCTCGCGTTTATCATAGTATCGTCAGGAACAACGGAAAAGCTAGATGTCGCTAGCAAACAAGTATATTTTCGGTGTTCTCAGGGGAAAGTGTAGTGAGTGCGAAGATTGCAAAGAATATATAACCGAAAACGAACGTCACCAACGCAGCCCTAATTCACACACTTCATACACTGGGTAAGTGTACATTTTGTGCTAGGTACGTGCGCTATTTTGATAGCAAGAGCTCTTAGCGCAGGTTTGTTGTGATTATGGCAAGCCTTTTGCGGTCCTGCATATGAACGCCACTTACGCTTGCTACTTTTCTGCTCTTACTTGGTCGCCAAGTCAATACACCGGCGTGCATTTTGCGAGCTGCGGATATATGCATCGAGATATATAATTCGCAGCTTCCTACTTGTTGTATTCTTACGATATTCTAAGACTCAATCGCGGAGTGAACGCCTTCCCGCATTTATGCTGCTTTGTACCTTGTGCTTTGTACGGATTTGAATGGTTCCGTAAATGTTACTCTCATTGCCCAAACTTTTGTTCCCAGGATCCCACATGCAGGTTCACATACCGTCACCAGCGCAATGCAGTACCTCACAAACTCGTCCCAGAGCGCCTCCAACGCTGATAACGCAGTAATGTAGTGTCTCCTGCGTTACTGTACACTCATATTCCTCAAGGTTGTGTGCGTTTTATGTAATACTGTATTGCCATTTGCGCTCGCCTCTGCAACACGAATGTGGAATAAATTTTTTTTCTGCTGCAGTTCTCCATTTCATTGGGTGTGTTCAGCTTAGCAAACATAGGTCAGTTGTTTTGACTCGCTAGCTTCCTCGCACTTTTATGCATTGCTTCTCACTTAGAAGATAGTTCTTTTTTCCACATACATGGTAAAGCGACCATGGTTTCTCCTCACACCAGAATCGCACTTGTGCACAATGTGTCACCTCTCGACAGACTTCTGTTTTTGTAATATACATATGTTCAAGATCTCCTTTTCTGCTGGTTCATTTTGGTACCTTGGTGTGTTCTGTAAATGTCTGTCCATATCCCACGCACAGTGTGTTTGTTTTTATTCGCATCACACCAGCGCTCATTTGACAGGTGGGTTATGTTAATTTTCGCAAATTAACCCATCCGTAGTTACAAACATTTCCGACATTTCCTGACGCATGTGTTTGTAACTACGGATCGACTAATTAGCAAAGATTCACATAACCCACCTGCCAAATGAGCGCTACTCTGTTGCGAATAAAAATGAACATCCTGTATAAAAAGCCGCACGTTGGCGTAACCTTTACGGGCAGGTGCTGGATTGAAGGCCGTAACCTCTAATTAGTGGGTTTCCTTGTAACTTTTATAAAAGGGGTCGCTCAGAGGGTACCTGGTAGCTTCTGAAATAGAGGGTAAAATATTGCGATTTTTTACCTTTACTAAAGGGTACGGAGTTAAGAGTGTAGTCAGGCCGAAGTTGGAATATGCATGTAGTATCTGGGATCCTTACCAGTCAACACTCGTGGACCTTCTTGAATCCTTACAGAATCGGGCAGCTCGCTTTATTTTATCAGACTATTCTTTTCCGTCCAGTATTACATCTTTAAAGGCATCTATCAATCTTCCTCCTCTTGCATACCGTAGGAAATAGTTTTGTCTGTGTTTATTCCACAAATTCTACTACACCACAACCATCCGTCCAGGGTACATCACTATGGCCCACTACATCTCCTCTAGGATCGATCATGCCCATAAAATCGACCACATTCCATGTCGTACGTCTCATTTCCAATTTTCTTTCTTCCCCAAAACCATCAGTGCTTGGAACGACCTTCCCCAGTCTATCGTAGCTAACTCCGACTTTTCAGTTTTTTGCAGCCAGCTAGCTGCCAGTTTTGGTGTCTAATTTCCCTATCGATTGATTGATTGATTGAAAGAAAGAAAAAAATGGGGATTGTAGCCCTCATCACGAGGGCCTTTCCTTAGGTGATCTGGGGTAATTTCCCTATCATCGCATATGTTTTCATAACGTTTTCACATAGGTGTTTTTTTTGTTTGTTTTTTTGCAAAGTGTTCAATTGCTTGTGTTCTGTATCATATACTTGCTGATGTAACCTCCCCCTCACACAACGCCCCCCGAGGGCACGTGAGGTATTGTCATAAATAAATAAATAAAAATAAATAATGGTCTGTGGTCTGTGGCATGGTCTGTGCCATCGAAAAGGAAGAGTGCATGCTAGGACGATGCACCTAGTGCCCGGGGTTGGAACCTCTACGCGCCAAACTCACGGATAAGCTCGGCCATGCTGATGAGTTTCAGGACACCATCACATTTCAGCAGTGGGTACCTGGCGATAGAGCATCACTTCAAACAGTACTTCTTCCCATAGAGGAATTTTCCGAGAAGCTGATTCTTGAACTGAATTCTCTAAAGAGACATCACTTCGTCAGCTCGTCGCAGTCGGCTTACTTGCGACAGCTCAAGGCTGACCTTCCCGTCAGTGAAGCGATTGTTCAACTGGATTATTCAGAAAACTACTCCTTTCTGGCACAAAATTCACCACAGTCGTTCTACTGGAATACTTCCCATCCCATAGTGGTGTATTTTCGCTGCCAATCTGACCCAATACTGCAGCATTTGTCTTACGTCATTATTTCCGAATCCCTGACTCATGACAATGCTTCTGTACACTTGTACGAAAAGAAGTTCCTCCAGCATTTCCTACTCGCTCACGCACACATCAAAAAGTTGCACTATTTCTCGGACGCCACTGCTTCTCAATATAAGAACAAAAATAATTTTGTGAACCTCTGTTTTCATGAAGAGGATTTTGGAATATCGGCAACATGGAACTTTTTTGGTACGTCCCACGGGAAAGGTGCATGCGATGGGATTGGTGGAACTGTTAAGCGGCTGGCGGCAAAGGCGAGTCTGCAGAGGCCTTTTGGTCGACAGATGTTAAATCCACGGGATTTATTTCTTTGGTCTGAAGAAAGCCTTCAGAACATATTGCCCATATCAGTATCCTTTGGAGATGTATCGGCGGAGCAGGCTGCGTTACAGGATCGCTGTGAAATAGCTCGAACCATCCCTGGAACACGAGAACTTCATTACTTTGAAGCCGTCTCAACTAACACAGTGAAGGTACGTGTGATATCAGCATCCACCGAAAAACTTCAGACTTCACTACGCCAAGTACAAGCGAGCGCACCTTAGCGTGTCAGGAAAGACTATATCACACGTGCTGATTGACCATTAACTGTGTATATGCAAATGTCAATGTTTTCTGTGTATTTTGTGTGTGACATAACACTGTGTGTGTTCTGTGTCCCATATTATATCAAGATTACTTCGAATCTGTCACAGTTTGCGTGCTTATTCTGAGAGAGAGAGAGAGAGGCAGCGCAAACGCGTACCTGATTTTATTACCCTTTTGCTGCTTTATTCCGGGGAGGCAATTTCCGTGTCGCGTTAAGAATTTCTACCCACATGCTCAGGCAGTATCAAAATCAGCGCGTCTCGGACAAATAAACAAATACCGGTAACGTTTCAAGTCTCAGAAGTTCAAGAGGGTGGGCGCGCGGAGCGTGCGCCCGCTTGCATCTGGGACAGAGATTTGAAGAATTATTACAAAAATATAAGAAAGTACCCTGATGATTTTTGTTATATTTTGAAGTGGACAGGCTGAGATTCATTTTAGCATTGACGCCATGTCGGTATCACGATGGCAACTTCACCTTTTATTCCTTCCAATATTTGCAATTTTCGAAAAGTTGCATATTGCCCGCCATATTTCGCAGCCTTCTCCTTTAACTGAAGGAATGAAATTTTTTCTACATGTTAACCATGTCCACATCTATCAGGACACCAAATTTCATACTTGTGCGTGCTTCCAGTGAACGGGGGAAAATGCCAAACATGCGAGAAAAACGCAACAGTTATAGCCTGTGGCGCGCCTTAAATACACGTTGTCATCCGAATTTTTTCACTTAGAACTAAGGAGCAGTGCTTCCTGATCAGTCTGGAAGTGACAAATCTCAAATAGCTTGAGCCGTTCCCTGCGGAGAAGCCATTAAACGCACCCTACTTTTTGGCCCTCCCGCAGACTTTCGCGCCGCCTCGCGTGAAAGCCGCGTGGAATTCCGCTGAAATATTTTTCTGACATTCATAATTCAATGATACGAAGTAGTGAAAAAAAAATTGGCAAAGTCCGTAGGGGCCGGGCCACGAGTTTGGGACGGTTCTTGTGGAATGACCCCAGTATCAACTAGTGGATTCAAGCGATAAAGTGAATGATGAAAGCCGATGACCTTAACACCAACATCAAGTTAGGGAATGGAGGATTCTAGCGCGGTCTTGTACATAGAATCATTGAAAGCACACGTTTTTTTCTTACTTATCACATCTTTTTCCAAATCAATTTCCATAATTCTCATGACGGGTGGGTATTAATAACATTCTAAACCAGATAATACATTTTTAAACAATAAAATGAGGATAAATATGCTTTTAATTAAGTGTAGAGGCACCCTCGAAAACAGAACAGACAATTGCTCTACATTGAAGAGATGGATAGATTTTGTACTTGTTACCATAAGTCATGGGAAGATGTGATAAAAAACTGCTTCGAAAAAGAAGAGCCGCGAAACGATTCCATTATCACCGCATTTCAATACGTCCTAGACATGGTCTTATTCGGAGATATGGTACAAACTACAGAATTGAAGGTGCAAGAATTTGTATGCCGAATCTACAATAGTTATAAAAATATCTGCGCATCAACAACGGAACCACTGGGAATGATGGCGGAGTTTTTGAGGTTTGCTGACGAAGAATTGAAATACACTAGACCAGATGTAATTGTAATCATTGCAATGGGCATTGCATTCATCAAGAAAGCAGTGCGATCAAATTACCATATACAAGCGGTCTATATTGCACGATGCATTACGATCAAATTACCATATACAAGCGGTCTATATTGTACGATGCATTACGGATTTGTTGAAATTACACCTAACTATTGAGATGGAAAGTACATAAAAATCTTATCACATGATATGTTCCACTATCACGACTACGCAATTATTTTCTTCTACCAGTTCTTGCAACGAAGTCGAATGAGCAGAAGTTCAATATTGTTGTGCAAGTTCTGATGTATCATCAACTCAACGAACATATCAACTGCGGTGGACCACCGGACGATTTTCCTCTAATACTGTCTTGTACACCATTCAAAAATCTTCATACCAAGAAAGGAAACATCAATAAGAGATTGTGCAAGTTCGTCGCAACAAAGTGCAAGTTGCTGAAGCGGTACAAATACGGCGACAACGTATCGAATACGAAGGTATTCAAACATACCGAAGGGTGTTACAATGGCAGTTTTCGGGATGTGTGAGGGCTCGACCATAATTTGATGATATGCCTTGACGAGGTCTATCTTGGAGAAGAGGCATGTTCCGTGCAGATTACAGGCGAAGTCGTGAATGGGCGAAATGGGGTACCAGTCAGGGATGGTCACTTTGTTCAGCGCCCGGTAATCCCCACAGGGCCTCCAGTCGCCCGTCTTCTTCGGCACCATGTGCAGTGCCGACGACCAGTCGCTAGAGGAAGGACGAACAATACCGAGTTGGAGCATGTGCTCAAATTCCTTTTTTGCGATAGCGAGGCGCTCTGGTGCGAGACGACGAGGTCGGGCGTGCACGGGATGTTCAGTGGTCTCGATGAAATGAGTCACACTGTAGAGAATTGTATGTTCTGTGTTGCACGGGCGCAGGAGAGATGGGAACTCCAGTAGGATACCATCGTATCGGTTGGAGGGACTAGAGAGAGACACGAATGAGAACGTCTTGATGGCACGGGAGTCCGTTGACGTGAAGCTTGGTCTCTGCGTCCCACAACACTCGCTTCTTCATGTTGACCAAGAGGCCAAAGTGGCTGAAGAAGTCCGCTCCCAGAATGGGGTACTGGAGATCGGCAACCAAGAACACCCAAGCAAAAGTCATTCGAAGTCCGAGGTTCAAAGTAAGGGAATGCTCTCCGTACGTAGCAATGGGCGTTGCATTCACGGCTTGCTGAGTGCGGGAAGTCCGTTGCCGACGACGGTGGAAGAATGAAGATAGCAAAACGCTCACGTCAGCACCAGTGTCCACTAAAAATTTGAGACCGGAGTTTTTGTCGGTGACAAAATAGAGCCGGGTAGGCGATGCGCCAGTGTCACCAGCCGCCATCTCTAGTGACTGGCGCGGTCGTTTTCCGAAAATGTGCAAGGTGGAACGCACATGCGAGCTCTTGCACGAAAACGGTAGTGGTACCAGCACATGCCAGCTGGGGATGGAGAGCGACGGCGATGCGATGATTGCGAGCGCTGCGGGGAGCGGGAAGACCGTCGGAGGGCTGCGACTTCGAGCTGAAGCGCCGCAATCTGGTCGGCGAGCACGGAAAGATCGACTGGTTGTGCCGAGCTGGTGGTGGCGGCATGGGGTGGACGGAGCTCGGAATGCCGTGGCGGAGCTACGGCACCAATCTGTGGTGGTGCCATCTCCAGCACTCGGTCGGTGAGATTTGCCAGGTCGTTGAGGCTCATGTTGTCGGCAGCAGCCAGAACCATGCAGACATTCGCTGGCAACCTTTGCAAAAAGAGCTGGCGAAGGAGCGAGTCGTCTAGGGCGTCAGGTCGGTCGCCCAAAAGTTGACGCATACGGCGGAGGAGCTGCGATGGGGTGCGATCTCAAAGTTCTTCTTGCGTCAACAGTCTTTGATACCGCCTCTGCTCCGACATTGAGGTCCGACGAATGAGCTCAGCCTTGAGGGTGTCATACGGCGTATGCGCTGGAGGGGAGGCGACCAAATCTCTGACTTCAGTTGCCTCTGTTGGAGAGAGCGCGGCGACGACGTGGTAAAACTTTGTCAGTTGGTTGGTAACGCCTCTGAGAGCAAACTGCGCTTCCGCTTGCCCAAACCAGACCACCGGTTCCGCGAGCCAGAAAGAGGGCAACTTAAGTGACACGGCAGCGACATGGAGTGGGGCCGTAGCTGAAGAAGGAAGTGCAGTCTGGTAAACGGCGTAATGGAACGCTGGATTCGCAAGGGCTGGCGAAGGGGCCTGTCCAGGAACCTGAGGCGACGTTGGCCGGGGGACGGCTAGGGTAGGAGGAGATGCTGGGGCGGGAGGTGTTCCGGTAGCCATCCTACCGAAAAAATTCTGTGCCGCAAAGGTACAGAAGTCGTCCAGATCACGTCCGGGTCACCAGTCGTTGTGACTGACACGACAAACAGGTCTGGAGAGGAAGCAGCCTTTTAATGTGGCGAATGGTCCTAAAGCCAGAGCCGAACTAACTGCTCTCGCGCCGGTGGCGCCTAGCTTAAAGCTCAGCTCCGCCGATTTTCGACTGCGACAGAATGGAGCCATGCTTGGGCTGTGCGTTCGTTTCCGCACAGGGAGCATACATTTGAAAAATTTTCACCCATTTGTTTGTAGTTTTTAAGAAAACAATTTTTTAAATTTCCCTAGCACGGCGGTCCTGTGGTCGGCAAACCCTGACCAATCCCGGCTTCGTCCTGGCTTAGCCGCGCTCGTGGCTTGGCTAACGCCAAATCGTCGATGCGATGGCGGAGATCTATGGGCGAAGGTGAATGTTTTGGGTGTGTTCCGTGATAATTGCTGTCGTTAATAGCCTCAAAGATAGTTTTGCTGGTCTTCTTTAACAAGCCTTACAGGTTGGCCTCGTTGTGCAACGACGGCCGTCGTGAGCGGACATTCTGTGCCCGCACTGTGCTTCATGCTACCAACAAGACCTAACACCTAACGTGTGACGAACTCGTAGCATTCTCAATAGCTTTGGCAGCGCACTGTGCGTGGACTTGCTGCGCGTGCAGAAAGCACCACCAAAGCTATTGAGAACGAGAACGAGTACGTGCTCGAAGACGAAGTATTTCTTATAAGAAACATGACAAAACGGTGCGGTGGTCCCCGATAGCTCGTGACAGCGATTTCAGCACGATACAGCGGCCATGACGGAGTGTAAACACAACCTGGTTGCCAGGCAGAGCTGGCTAGGTGTGGCTATCCAATCCGCGCAGTTCCAAGTATGACATCACAAGTGGAACCGCCGCCCGGTAGTTTTTCTCAAATTTCTCACGAAGGAGTATGGAAATTTGGAAAGCAATGTGCGTTTATGAATGAAGTTGGGGCCACGGTTCTGAATATCACAACGCCTTCATACTTTCGGAACAGCAGCGGAGCTGCACTTTAAAACAAAGGCACGGGACGAGAATTGTCAATGGTGCTGCCACAGAACGTTTAGGAAGATGAGTACACAATCTTCTGTGGCTCATCTCATAGAGTCAACAATACAAAAGATACTGGATGGGACCCCTCTCCCATTATCTAAACATACGCACAAAAACGGCACGGGCATGGCATCTCATCAAATTCCTTTCGTAACAACACGTGTCGCATGACGCAGTGAAGACAAAAAGGGGGTATGAAACAGAAAAATAAAAACGCAAGAGGGAAACAGTCCATAATGGCGCATTGTCCCGCGAAACGACAAAGAAACAAAAATGGGGTATACCTCTCACCACCCGTGTCCCAGTCCACAGCGCATCGCCCACGAATCGCATGACATGCTCAATAAAAGGGAAGGCACACACACACGCCAAAGAACGCCCTACTATCACCCAAACACGGGCTCAACGATTCCGCAAGATCACTTTAACAACGCGTGTTCCGTATGTTTAATAAAACAAACAAACGCAGGCATCGCTCAAGGACGCCGCAAACGCGCCATTCAAAGTCCGCACCTAACAACAGGCAATGAATCAAGCCATCATAAAACGTCCCAGTCAGCCATATACAACCTTAGGATGTCCCATGGAGTAACGACCTCGGATAACCAGACGTCCGCAGGACGTCGGGAAACTTCCCACGGATGGAAATTGTACTCACATAGTTTGTTCAATGTTACCGCCCGAACCGGTCTACAGGACATCCTGGCCGACGAACAGAGGACACATTTTGGATAATTTGAGGCATGCGGGGTGCTGTTCTGTGGTTATCCTGTGGACGCTGTGGCAGGTTTTTATTGGGTTCTAGAGGTAGTATATTATTTTATTTTATCTACTTGTTTATTTACTTGTGGTGGTTACACAGTAAAGACAGCATATACAGAACAAAGAACTTTTATTACACAATAAGAAACTTCAAAGCGGCTCATCTACGAGTGCTACAGTCCCTTAGTCTGGAGGAATGTAGTTGGCGTGTAAGTCAGCTTCCACTTCTTCACTGCAAAAGAACAGGTTTAAGATTTTTCTGAAGCATCCTAGCTATACCTTTCACAACACTGAGCATAGCTTTATTTTGTCACCGTCAGTTAATTCCATGCGTCGTTCTAGACCTACACAGATATACATTTGTCACAACGCAAAATGCACCTCTGAACCAGGCGTACGACTTGCATTCAAATCAGAAACACTACCTGAAAACACTTCGCTATCCGAAATATATGGCACTCTGACAGGATAGGTGTACCCACCTCGATCACCGATGTTACCGCTTGAGCGAACACCGTTTGTTGCTTGACATATCCGTAGCTGATGTTCTCAGCTGTTGTGATAACTTGGAGACTGCAATATGGCGGCCGGCTCCCTGCTGCCTGACCTGTTGTGGAAGACGAATATGAGCTGCGTCTGCTCACCGTTCTGTTTTTGCACAGCTTAGCTGTCGTACACGTTGCTGCTTCAGTGATACTTTCACTGAAGCGTGCACAAGTACCAACTTGTGTAGCTGACACACTCATCGACGGACAAACTGGTCAAAACTAACCGCCACGGCCGCCTGCCCACTGTTGCCAGCCATGAGCTGCTCTCGATTTCGTGCATGATCTCCTACCTCAGTCAAAAATGCGTCGCGGTAATGAACTGGATTTTGGGATCACAAGTACCAACGAAGCCAACTTGCGAGCCAGGTACACCAGATTAATGCTTATTGAAGTCGCAGCACCAATTCTAATCGAATTTCACTGCGAAGTCTACTGACATGGATGCCCACACGACGTCCTCCGTTCATCCGACGTCCGTAGTTCATTGTATAATTTTGGGACATTAGATATCCTTTAAGGGTATCTTACGGAGATCTATAGGACATCGAATCAGGCAGTTTGTTCTGGGATAATAACCGGACATCCGTAGGGGAGATGTGGTTGACTGGGGTTCATTAAAAGCAAAAACAAACAAACAAACGCGGTCATCGCTCAAGGACGCCGATCATAAAACGTTTATTAAAAGCAATCACAAGCGAACACAGGAGCCGTCAAAATCCGTCAATTCATTCCACAAAAACAGAAAGAAAAAAAAGAGACAGAAATGGGATCATGACTCAGTACTTATCGCCGACCATTTTCGCTGTCCCAAGGAACGCGCGTCCCTAGGTTCACAGATCGAGCAGCGCCATCTCTGAGCCAACTCAGGGCCGTGGTGGATGGAACGACCCAGTGGATGTAGCATCGCGAAAAGCACGTCTCCGTCTACACTCTTAGAAATGAATTTCGCCGCATAGCACGCTCCTAGGCAACCATAATTTCGAATGATAGCGTTATCTGCCCTGATTTGTTGAAAACGAGAGGCATACGCCTTTTCTGCGACAATTATGAACAGCATAAGTGTCACAAAAAAGGCGTACGCTTCCCGTTTTCAACAAATCAGGGCAGATAGCGATATCATTCGAGATTATGGTTGGCTAGGAGCGTGGTATGTGGTGAAGTTCATTTTTAAGAGTGTACGTTCGAATCTCTGACCCCAGATGGCACTCAGCCGACTCCGCCCATGCGTGCTCCCATTGGCGCGCTCCGGGTGGGCAGGGCGCGCGAGGGAGAGGGAAAATCCCCGTGGTCATTTCACTCAGTATAGCACATAGTCCCACTCGTAATGCAATGGCAATTGCCGAAATAAATTCGCCGAAAATGAGCCCTTGGCTCCGCCTCTTTTTTGACGACTCGTAGTTAGAGCGCAAAGCTGCGAAAAAAGGAGGTTACATTGACACGCCAGTCGAGGGGGGGGAGGTTACAAGTCTTACCCACGGGACCCAGGCAGCACAGCGCGACGACCCAACGTCGGTGCGCCGGCGGCGACCGACCCGACCGGGTGGGCTCCCGACCATGGTCCAGCATACGGTTTGCAACACGGGGATGTTAATGGTCCGTTATCGGCAGCCTGTATCGTACCCCAACGATTTCCCGAGGTGCAGCCAATGCACACTTACGGGTACCTCCTACCCCCCAAACAAGAGTTAATTTGCGCGATTTTTAAAAACAAAATCAATATGTCATTGTAGAAAACTCTTTATTGCATCATAGTCACAAGATACATGGGTTCTTTAATGCATCACTTCACCAGCAATGAAAAAAAAAAGAGTGTTACATTGAAAGTATATAACCACCAGTCCCGCCTATGTACTCTTTACTTCACAAATATTCACTTAACACAGGTTATATGGAACAGAGATAGAAGTTGGAACTCGTTGCCAGTTAAGTTAGACTGTTGAAAGATGGAAGTCACTTAATAGGTTAGCCAGAACATAATTGTAGGCCGGTTCCACGTTAGCTCAGACAGGGAGGTCCCATGGACCTCCTGAATTTTCATGATTTTTTATATATATTTAGACGCTCATCGCAGATGATGATCAACATTGGTAAAATTAATCATTCGAATACTTTCCGTGCAAAAAATAGAGAAATCCAGCCCTGAATTCGATTGTTGCAATTTTGCCGTGTTTGTACGTGTATACATCCTGAGTGAGATATCGTAGTGCAATTTTTTTGTGCTTTAGTATACGTACCTGCCAGCACTCCGAGCGCAAATTTAGGCGCACAGATGCAACACTGTATCGTATAAAACGCGGCGAACATGCTCTGTCGCGCAGTTTTGTTCAAACTTCGACGCTTCTTGCTCTGGCTGTAGATATCTCCTACACGTTCGTACGCAGTGATCGCAGTTCGTATCAGATGAAAGCGCATTAAAGGCTGAGTGAGCTGATACCAAGTATTGCGATCGGGGAAATCCATAGCCAGAGATATCAGGCGTCGAAATTAGGACAAAAGTGCGCGAGAGGGCATGTTCGCCATTTTTTATAGCGCACAGCGTTGCACCTGCGCGCTAAAATTTGCTCTCTGACAGCTGACCTGTAGGCATAATAAAGCAGCATCAAAACATTTCACAACAATATCTCTTAACACTCGGGAGGTATACGCGTGCAAACACGGCAAAACTGAAACATCCGAATTCAGGGCCGGATTTTCTCGATTTTTTTGCACGAAAGCTATTCGGCAAAAATGTTGATCATAATATGCGATGAACTTATAAATATAAAAAATACTGAAGACCCAGGAGGTCGATTGGACCTCCCTGCCTGAACTGACGTGGAACCGGCCCTAACTAAATTTCAAACGCAGTTACACGTAATAAAACGTAATGGAAATTGACGTGAAGTTCCTAAGCTACTTTAGAAATGTAACAGGTTACCTTCAAGTTATTTTCTACTCAATATATATATTTTCAGCTCTTGACCTGTCTATATGGTTAATTCAGACCTTGCTGTCACAATGGGCGATTCAAGACGTTTAAAGGGACTATGAAATTTCCCGAACCCCCATACTTTTTTTCGATGGAAACTGTTCTTCCCGCAGAGAAACTGATATGCCACTAATTTTTCCGGACGAAATCGCTCCACTCTGCGAGGAGCGCGCGCTGGAAATGTCACTTCCGCGTTCCTCCTCTCCCGCGCATATTTCCCTGCCGATGGTGTAACTGTACGGACCGCTCTTCGGTTCCCCGTTACGTCATCGGTGTTGCACAATGGCAAGTAATGCCGCGAGCTCGCGCTCTGGCTGCCGCCACTGCCGAAATCTGCCGATCGCGCGAAAGCTGCTGTCATGGAGATTTCCACTCCCGATGAACGCATACGCGGGATCCTACGGCGCATGCTCCTGGCGGGGTTCCTCGGCTCGGCAACACGTCACGATGACGTGTTGCTGAGCCGGCCGTGGTCGCGTCATGTTACCCGTTGTGTCTCCGCTCGGCAGCTCGTCACGGCGCGGCGCCAGCTGTCCTCCCTTCGCCGCTCCGTTTAAATTCGCTCCCGAGAAATCCGCTCGCGCGACGAAAGTAAAATTTCGGTTCTAGACTCAGAAAAATGTCTTCTTTCGAACGAAACGAAGAAAAAATCGTTTCATAGTCCCTTTAAATAGTCTTGATATACAAAAATGATATCAATATCTGCTACGACAAAAGAAGCCTACATTTATAGGTTTCTTTAGGGAGGGATTTCATGATTTTGATCTCGTAATAAAGCACATGAAAAAGGAGCACAAAGCAAGTTTATGCTCGACGAGTTGTCCCGTACATACCGTAGAACCGTGCCAAGTTTTAATCCTGCTACTCAATGCCCTCTATCATTATCAATACACTGCTTATTGTTAAGATGCTTCCTGAGCTTCCTAATGCTCGGCTAAAACATAATTTGTAACATTCACCGTGTAACAACGGGAGTTAATCGCGCCGTGCACGTGCCAACTTTCATCTCAAGTCATGGGGGGAGGACTCAGCCTTGCGATGTTTGTAGACCAGAATCGAAAAAAAGGAACTTTGAACTTTCTTCAAGTTACTTTGACGAACTTAACCCCCCACCCCCGAAACAAAAGAAAAAGGGAAAGGAACGAGCTCCTCAAGAAGTTACTGGAGCTCAAAAGCAAAGAGCTATGCAAAAAGTTACTGAAAACAGCTAAGCCGAGTAGCTCGAGTTACTGGTAACGAGTTCCGCCTAACAACATGGAACACGTGAACAACTTGAGAATCCGTACTACATGTGTTATGATCGTTCTATACCTTCTTTAACAAACTAGAAGAAATATTTGCGCACCTTTGCTAATACGAGGGCAACATACACACAATTTGGGAACCACGATCTAAGAAAAAAGGTGTGAGAAGCTGGTAACTTCCTTAGTTATCTCATAAGCCAACATAGCGTCTGATAAGGGTTCTAAAAAGGTGGTAAAAGAAATTATCATCCATCCAAATTACAACAAAAAGGTGTACGCCCCCTCGCTCACCGAATCAGAAGCGGTAACCTTATTATTCATGGCAGAGAGTGAGGTAGCAGGTAGAACTTTGCAACCTTTTAGGCACAACATATCCGACAACTATTACCTCCTAAAAGGTCTAATTGCTCCACCCTCTTTTCTAAGAGTGCAGTATGGCACATGTAGTGTGACTCGTACCCTTGTCTTTAGGAGAAATATTAATGTATCAAGAAGATGCCTTTTCTTATTGCTTTCTTGCTACGAAGGCCTCTTATTATGGAAGTAAGCTCCGTAAGCTCTTTGTCGTCTTATGATTTTCCTGCTTATACTACAGTGAACCCTCGTTATTATGACCATGGTCGTTCCAGAAAATTTTGGTCACAATGCGGAATTGTCATATTAACGGGGGGGGGGATTTGCAGAGGTTTCACTGCATTGTTCCCCAAGAGTATGGTCGTAAAGCGTGTATGTCAGATTATCGGGGGTCATATTAACGAGGGTTCACTGTATACCTATATAATACAGGGTGTCCCAGCTAAATGCGAACATATTTTTTAAAAATATATAGATCACTTTTTCAGATATGAAATCAATTGCAATATAGCATATGCTGAAGGGCACTCCTCAGGAGGGCATTAGCAAACTCCTAAGGCAATGTCTTAATTAGCTTTCAATAATTAACTTTTTAATTATAAAAGCTACGAAGTTGTAGCAATGAGAACATCTGATCCCTTCGGTGACCTGATACCGGAGCCGTTTTCAGAACGAAAATCGGTTCGATAGATCGTCCGCAAAAAATTCGTGAAGGAACACCATTTTTTTGTTTATTTTGTTGATTGCGCATCTTCGGAGACGCGTCTTTCCTTCACCCCCAATGTGAGAGGGTGAAGGACCACAGTGTCACCTCATGCGTCGAAGATGAGCTTTAACTTGCAGAAACAAAACGAGAAAAAATGTATCGGGTGACTCTATCGGAACTGCCCTTCTCTTGGGTTGCCTATTCTGTTTTCTTTTAATCTTTTTTCCAGGACGCAAGAGGCGATAGTGTGCTCTTTCACCCTCTCACATTGGAGATGAAGGAAGATGCGTCTCCGAAGATGCGCAATGAACAAAATAAACAAAAAAAAAGGTGTTCCTTCACTAATTTTTTGCGGACGATGTATCGAACCGATTTTTGTTCTGAAAACGGGTCCAGTATCAAGTGACCGAAGGGACCAGATGTTCTCGTTGGGACAACTTCATAACTTTTATAATTAAAAAGTTAATTATTGAAAGTTAATTAAGACATTGCCTTAGGAGTTCGGTAATGTCCTCCTAAGGAGTGCCCTTCAGCATGCTATATTGCAATTCATTTCATCTCAGAAAAAGTGATATATATATATTTAAAAATATGTTCGCACTTAGCTGGGACACCTTGTATATACAGGGTGTTTGCTCTAACGTGTCCAGAAATTTTATTTAAAACCAGCGATAAAACAGAAACGAGCGCTACTTTTCAGCTAGTTGACTAAACAGGTGCTACTAGTGAAGCAGTACCTGTTTTATACTCAAGTAGCAGAAAAGTATCACTTGCTTTTCTTTTATCGCTCGCTTTAAATGTAATTTCTGGACACGTTAGAGCAAACACCCTGTATACAGGGTGTTTCACTTAAGAGTGACCCCTAATTATTAAAAAAATGTACTCGAGATAAAAATTAGGAACCTTCTGCGTCATACTTGTGAAGGTTTTTGCCGCCCAAACAGGTGGTTTCCATCAGTGTACCTCATTAATTTGTCTAATTAGCTTAATTGGACTCCAAAAATTTTTGAGTTCAAAAACGTTTGTCCTCAACGTTTGTTCTACTGGAGAAAGTGACAGTTCCTGAAATTGGGAGAGGGAAAGCATGATCCCTGCGGAAGCCGGACGGCGATAAGCCATGCCTGTGTTATCTCTTTCTGTGGTGCCGGTGTGGGCTGGGTTTCCAGCTTCCTTCCGTCGGACTGACAACGATTGCGCTGAAAAATTTGTCGCGCGCTAGCTCTGTAGAGCATGATGTTCAGCTATTTTTTCTGATGGGATAGCCCATGAATATCCCTGACAATTATCATTAAGTTGAGTAAATTAGACACGCTTTTCACATTGGTGGTGTAAAAAAGGGACCTTTACTTGGCAAATTTCCGACTTCAGTTCGCAAAAATTTACATAATTAAACTTACGTTACACGACATTCACATCAGGAGGTGGCAAAAACCTAGTAAGAACAAGTGCCGTTGACCGCATGATTCTAGGTGTAGTTTTTTTTTATTATAATTCAATGACACGTTTTCTGGGACACCCTGTATATGGCCTTCTCAAGTATAGTGTCAGTCAAGTCCGCAATGTAGACCTACTCATCTAAGGAGCAGAATATTTTTTTTTCGTTACTGAAAGGTTACAGAGAAGAATCAAATCAAACAGAGCACACACACAGACCAAAATTCAAAACTTGCTTATTTGGAAACATTTTATTTCCTCAAGTATAAGGATGGGACAGATAGTAGGATACACCGTCAAAACTATATGCTGTAAGGATGTGTGTGCTGCCCAAGATTGGTAGAGATCACAGTGTTTGGAATGTGCATATTTGTGCGCGAGCGAATCTCCGGCTTGTTGATCTGTTATGTTATTCATTAACATATCAGTGTGTTGGAATTTGGCACATTCGCACCCCACTTCTCAGATCTTTCGTGGCAAAGCAACGAGAGAAGTGCCTTTTCAAATGCATCTGGCTCAGGTATAAAGTGCAGTGCATGTGCTTTAGATTTCTTTTTTTTTTTCTGGGCAAAAAATTGTTTTCTCATAAAGAACTGCCCACATGCAATTTGGGACACATCGTATATGAGGCTACAAAATACAGCTTGCTTAAAATAGGCATGTGTACGCACTTTGCAGTATACCTATTATAAAGCACATGAAATAAGATAAGCATTTACACAATTTCCTCAGATTGATCTCCTTCAGCAGATGAGCAAAGACATAAGTTACTCCTACTGTGTAATAATCTGCAACAGAAATACAGGTAATGAGAATCCAAGCAGTAGCGATATGTGACGTTATCAAATGTCAAATATGTTCGCTAATTAACCATTTGTTATGCCAAACAAACAGTGCTAGGAAAATGAATGGTTTGAGTCATATCTGTGGAAAAATTGATTGATGCTAGTACAGTGCTAGACAAAAGTTTACGGAACTCGCTTCGGCGCATTCCTTCCTCAGAGTGACACGCTAGCAGGGAATAGGACCGCACGGACTTACAGAAATGTGCCTAACCCAGTCACCTGTTTCCAAGTCTGTATACGGTGCCATTCGCTGCTATCGTGTTACGCTGAGGAAGATATGCTCCAGAGCGTGTTCCATAAACATTTGTCCAGCACTGTACCTACCCTTTTGTACAACTGTTCCCTTTCTCTTGGATTGGATTGGATTGGAAAAAGAATGAAAATATGGAGAGGTTGGTCCCGACCCAGTCAGAACTGGCTACTCCAAAACGCGTTTGTGGGTGAAAAGATAGAGCCAGAAAAAAAGAGAAGAACAAACAAACAAAACAGGAAAGTGGTAGAGTGGGTGTAGCAAGGTAAAGCATAAAGGAAAACGGGGAAAAGGAAAGGGGGAGACGTTAGGCACAGAGAAACACTCACTGGTTCATAATGTCAGATACCGCGCGAACACAGTGTCACAGAAGTTGTCACAGAGTGTCAAGCAGGTTCGAACCGGTAAGGAAGTCCACAAGAGCGCGCAATGCCGTCACCTGGTGATGGGCAGGTCGGCAGCCTAGAACCTTCCCAACAGAGAAAGGGCGATTGCCGAGGCGGGCTAGCGCCGCCTCAAGGGAAAGACCAGGCGCTCTGTATCGAGGGCAGGCCTTGATAACATGCTCAGTGTCCTCGAATACCCCGCACTAAGAACAATTCGGTGAGGAAACCTTCCCAAGTTTAAAGAGGAGGCGGCCGGTATATGGCACATTGAGGCGGAGCCGGTGAATGATGGAGGTAACGGCCCAGGGGAGCGCTAAGGGCATTAAAAACTGCAGGTCCGGATCCACTTTGTGCAGTAGTGAGGAAACTGGGACGCATCGACGCCAGTGCTCCCCGCTCAGACGCTTCACTACTGCGTTTATCGTGTTCTTTGCATCCCCTCTTGTGAAGTAGACGGGGTGCGTGCGAACGCCACGCGCTAGATGGGCACGCCTGGCAGCTTCATCCGCAGCCTCATTTCCGGGGACACCGCAATGGCCAGGGACACACTGCAACTGGATGTCGTGTCCCCGTGATGCGGCAGAAGTGTACACTTCAAGGACGTCATGCACCATTGGAGATAGGCATCCCGATCCTGTAGAGTAGAGAATGACTTGTAGGGCGGCTTTGGAGTCAATGTAGATAGACCAGTGAGCTGGGGATGGAGAGGATACAATGAGGATTTCTCTTCCTTGCTATCTGCATAGTACTTTCTTCCTTTGTGGAGGTGGAGCAGCTCTCTTTCTTCATTTTTTTTCAGTGTGCTGTGCAAACTACTCGTCAATCTGAAACTTAGTAACGACAGCGTTAGAGCTGAACACTGACACCACTTATCATTAACATGATACACATGAATGAAATACTAACACAGAACGGCAGTAATACCTACCCCATTACCAGTGCAGGGAACCTCCACCTGCACAGTTGGTTTCTCATTCGAGAGTCATGCCAAGCTATGCCAGCCTCTCAGGGGAAATTGTCACCTTCGTCGTCTGCAGTGCGTTCCATTAAAGCCAGACTATTCTGCAATACCGTTGCCATTGGTTAACATGTACACAGTGTCCTAGCTAAAATAGTATTTCACTTATCGTCATTCAGATGGCCTTGATAATTGTCAAAATTCCTTCAGAGAAGTTTCTTTAGAACACAACACAAAGGTATACTTCCAAACTTATGAAAACAACGAAACTCTCAAACACATATTTGTGAACAAAGTACAGGCCAACGACTACCCTATTTTGTTAGCAGTGTCGCCAAATTAACGGACCTTTCTTTCAGACTTACCTTGAGTACATAGTAGACGACACGCAGCCACGCAGCTATATGATTTGCAGTCGTCGCATTCATTACACCTCAGCACGCCGAAAACGTTCTTCTTCGAAGAAAATATTATTCCGCGGTTTGAGAACATCGCCAATAGACCGTTCACAAGTCTCCGCACGACAAGCAGAGATGCACGCTGAGCTTAGACACTCAAATTCAATGGCCTCAATATCGGTGTTGCTAGACTGCGCAATGACAAGGAGGAAAACGGTCCAAGAATATGCAGATGCCTCGCGCTTAACTCTTACCACGGAGTCAAGCGCAAGTTGAAGAGAGTTATTAAAGCATCAAAACATCGAAACGCACAAACAGAGAGTTTCATGGGTGTTTGGTGAGAGTTCACCCGCAGCAGGGGGTGTAAAATTGCTCAATACTCTATTTCGACTCCCTTTTTTTTTTCGAATGCACCACCTAGAAAACTTACACTGTCCGCAACGTAGCACAGCTGTCACAAAGAAAAAAAGAAAGGAAAAGAAACGCACGTTGTGCACCATTTAGCGCCTCCGTAATCCAGAAACATTGCGATACTGCGCCATCTCAGTGGTGTACAAATGTGGATTGTACTATCATGGGCGCAGCGCCGCATATACAGGGTGTTTCAGGAGAAATGAGCCAAAGTTTAAAAAAATAGTTCATCGCACACCAAAAAGACGGACTGCATAGTGTTACCAGTAGTGTGAGGATACTCAAACAATTTTTGCTTTGTAATTAATTAAGTGTAATTAATTAGCCAGTTTTAATTAAAAGGATTAGAGCCAAAATGTTAATCAGAAAGTTGTAGCGGGCGATACAACGACACGAAACCCGTTGATTGCAACTTTGTACCTCTGACGGATCATTTTTTTTTCCCGGATCCAACGACTAACTTTCCGATTTGCAAAAAACCGACGCGGGACCTGTCGCGGTCGCACGAGGAGCGCCGGATCACAGCGCTCTCGAGCGTCCTGTTATTGAACGAAGACTAGTCACAGTTCTCATTGACATTTTGACAACAGCGAGCCCTTTCACCACCACATTTTGACATTTTGGCTTCACATTGACTCTTCACGCTTCTGCGACAGGTCCCGCGTCAGTTTTTTGCAAGCCCGGGAGTTAGTCCTTGGAGGCGAAAAAAAACTAAAAAGGATCCGTTAGAGGTACAAAGTTGCAATCAACGGGTTTCGTCTCGTTGTATCGCCCGCTACAACTTTCTCATTGACATTTTGGCTCTAATCCTTATACTTAAAAAACTGACTAATTAATTTTACTTATTTAATTAATTTATTACAAAACAAAGATAGTTTGAATATCCTCACACCACTGGGGGGGGGGGGAATTTATTGACAGCAAAATAAGAAAAAAAGAAAGGGGAAAGGTCAGCCATGCAGCACGCCGGCTTGCTAGTCCCTAAAAAAAGAAGAAAAGAAAGGAAAAATATAAACAAGAGAAAAGAAAATAACAAAAAGATAAATAAATAAATGAAAACAAGAAAAATTGAAAAAGACACTCGGCTCACAGGGAGCCCAGGAGACCCGTGTCACGCAGAAAGCGGGGCACCGCTTTTGTGACTCTCCACTAGTTAGCTCGCTGCACAGGGCCAAGGAGTGTTGCGAGAGAAACGTCTGTCCATCCGTCCGTGCACCCAAGCTCTGAGAGGTGTTGTCAGAGCACGGCCCGCTGATGGTGGTGACGCTGACAGTGGAGGAGCTGATGAGAGATATCGTCTTCTACGGCGCAGCAGGGGGCAAGTGGGAGATGAGACGCGGCCCATTTTGAACAGGAGTAAACGGGTGAGGGCAACGTTCAGCCGAAGACGATGCCGCTCCTCCTCGCGGGTACAGCGGCAGCCGATGACAAACTCCAGTGAGGGGTCGATGGACTGCGGGAACGCATTAGGTCGGATAGCGTCTACAACAAACTGGCGGGTGCCGTCGCCGCAGAGACGCCGTATAAGGAGGCGACACGCAGACACCGGGAACAGCAGTAGGGGCACCGGTGTGGCCGCATCAAGCGCGGCGCGTCTCGCAGTCGCGTCAGCACAGTTTCCGTGTAGCCCTGTATGCTCGGGTACCCACTGAAGGCAGATACGGTGGCCGACCGAGGAGAGTTGGGCGTACTCCTGAAGTACCATGGTACGCAGATCACTCACGACGCTCGGGTGGTATGCTGACAGGAGCGCCAAAGACGCCTTGCTGTCTGTGAGGACGACCCACGCATCAGGTACAGATTCAGCGATATGCCGCAGAGCGGCAAGCAGTCCGAGCAGCTCCGCATCCGTGGAGGACACTGTATAGGGAAGTCGGAGGGCGAGGTCACGGTTTACCTGCGAGACGTATAGTAGGCCGCTGCTGATGACCCATTCGCTACCGATCCATCAGTATAAATGGCGCGCCTCAGCGGATAGGCCGAACTGAGATGCGCGAGCTGGCGGGCTACTGTCACAGGCACATCGTTCTTCCTCTGGAGGCCGGGGATAGTCACACCACTGGTAACACTATGAAGTCCGTCTTATTGGTGTGCAATGATTTTTTTTTTAAATTTTGGATCATTTTTCGTGAAACACCCTGTATATCGATCTCGGTGGGTTCCTGAATGACTTACTGAATTTCTGCATTTTCTCTTTTTCTTTTTGTGCAGGTAGGCCAACGTGGATGCGAGACAATTGTCAGGCGCTGTCCGGCTTTATGCTCAACCAAGTTATGCTACCAGGAACGCACAAATCTGGGAACTACGACACATTCAAGCCAGAAATCATCGTACCTATTGAGAACGTACTCGACTATCAAGAAGAGGACATTTTCAGCCAGCTCGTTTATGGCATAAGATTCCTCGATATCAGAGTTCGAGCCTACAATTCAGACTTCTGGGTTAACCGAGAAGACATCAGAGGTCAAATCACGGTTAAGGAGTTATTGCGAACCGTGAAATCGTTTGTACGAGCCACCGGTGAAATTGTCGCCGTCGACTTCCACCGATTTATAAGGGGATTCGAATTCACATGTCCAGATCGTGAGCGCAACCACAAGGCTTTAGTAAAACTAATAGTAGAAGAGCTCAAAGACGTGATCGCTCACAAAGACGCCGCACGCAAAACTCTTGGTGAGTTGATGGGCAACTGCAGCGAAGTGAAGGGAAAAGTTATCGTTAGCTACAAGGAGAAGTCCGTTCAAGCCAACTCGCAGTACTTCCTGCCGGCATCACATCGACTTTGGTCAGGAGCACGGAGTGTACAAAAACTCAAAAAATACCTCGAGGACAGAGTATGTTTGCATCTTCCGGGGACACAGACGGTTTCTATGGCGGAAATGCACGCATTGTTCCCCTTTTACACGGTCACCAATCGGGAATTTGCGCAGGAAGTCAACGGCGAGGTAACAAAATGGTTCAGGGACGAGTGGTGGAAGTGCGCCAACGTGGTGGCCACTGATTTTTTCCTCCGCAACGACATTATTAATGTTGCCATTAAATCTAATGTGAGACGCGTGGCAGAAATGCGAAATTCTGATTGAACAGTTAGAAGGACATGCTGTATAATTGTGTGTACCTCTCGCAGTTCCTTCCTATTAAAATCGGCTTCACCTTGAATGAATTCCGTTATCCACATACTCGAAGCTCTCTGCCATATGCTCTGTGACATAAGGGCTCTGTGACATATGACATGGACCACCATGGGAGAATCGCAACAAAGCGCTCCAATTAAGAGCAAGAAAGCGATTGCCAACATCATAACGCGCAGTGATATGGACCGCATTTTGGGCATGTGTCGTCGAGTTCCCCGTTCCTGTTAGTTTCTGGCAATTCATTTCACTTCTAGGTGATGCAGCTACACATGTGCACATTCAGTTCGGTGGCCGGGAGGGGTGCGGGATGGGTTTTTCTATTTTTATCTTTTCACCTTTTCATTTTTCCTTTCTGTGGGGTTTTGTGGGGGTTTTGGGGGACCTTTGTGGGAGTAGCAGAATTCGTCAGGTGACGAATTCAATATATTTTATTTTTTATATTTATTCGAATTCAAACTCAAAGCGATTGTAATCTTCAATATTTCAGCTGACTATGGACTCCACATAATGGTACTGAGGTGTATGGGTGGCTTCTACGAGGCAAACTGACCCTAAATAAATTACTGACATGAATAAATTATTATTTTGCGTATCTGTGCGTGTGTCGTAATATGATATGAAGCACATTCACTTGTCACGTTGACACTTCACGTGAATACGTCTTTAAAATCGGCATTAGGGTGGCATCCTCGAAAGCCGAGCGACACGAAAACTGTCACTTTCGTCACTCAAAGTGTCATTCTGTTAATCAAAGTATAGGCGGGCACCGGGCGGGGCACCCAACGGGGTTCCGCCTGTCGTGGCAATGACAACGTCCAGGAATAGGCCCAAACCCCTGCTCTTCCTTTTTAGGGCGAGGGCAGCATTATTTTTTAGATGTGGATGTGGGCAGGCATTACTCTTGCCCCTTTTTTTTCAATAAACATATCCCCCCCCCCCCCCCGATCCTACAGTTGGCAATTCAAAAGGGCCAAAGCGGAAGAAGAAGAAAACAAAGTGCCAAGAACGATGGGCAGGAGCTCGCGAAAAAAAGGCCCTTGCGTTCCCCTTAACCTCATAATATGTGGTATCTGGAGGGTTGAGAGCAATAACGAAGCCAGCCACAACCTCGAAGTTGGTGTAAAAAGGGCGATTCATGTCTGTCGTCGTGCTGAGCGCAGCTGACTCGTTTACGTTGCCAAAAGTCCACAGCACTTTAGGCTGCAATTTGACGTGATCTGAAGTAAAAGTGCAGGACTCATTGTTGGAGGTATCAAGGGCATCAGCTTAAGTTCGTGGCTAATAATGGTGGGTGGTGCTACTGAAAGAGCTCGCCTTGTCGGCCTCACAGAGGTGGGTAACGTCACGGCTAACGCTCTTGGGAAATATGCGTCCTGTGCCAACTTGTAAGAGAACTGTGCCGAGTGTCTCGGCACAGTTGGACACGGTTCTCAGCACAGTGATGGGCAATCCAGTTCACTTTGTTGAACTCGTTCATTCCGTTCAGTTCGGTTCACAGAATCGTTCATTCGTTCACTCTCCATGACGTCATAACATCATGTCACCGACTCCAACGGCGAGGTAAGCGGCCAGCTCGCTGCAGTCACGTGAAATTTTTCTGGCGCCTTTCAGTATACGTCGTCTAATGACCGATTGTGCATGTTTTCTGGAATTATATTGAGGCGGCAGCTACATCTTTCAGACTTTCATAGCATCCGCTTTTATTTGTCTATGTACAGGGTTGAACGCGTCTGGCATGTCATTGATTTGTGCATATCATGTAATAAATGTGAACTGAATCGATGGCCGAACACTCGCCGACGTGTTCGTTCAATACTGCGCTAATCTGACGGTCACATGCCGGTCATATGTGGTCAAAGCGACAAGCGACGTGCAGGTCTGGAACCGTCTCTCGCTGTCTCAAGAAGGAGAAGAAAAAACTGTTCATTCTGGTACAGTGTAATTCTCCCGTAGTTTACATTTCTTCAGTTCATTTCAGTCGCCGCCATTTCCTCTTCTGGCTCCTGCGCATGTGTTCAACACTGCTTTACCAGCTTTACAGCGGCACAGGGGTGGCATAGACGAAAGCGTGCAGGGCGAATGTAATGCATCCTGGACAGGTCCTGGTCGCACGTCACAGCAAACGTCAACGCACACGAGAAATTAAAGATGGCCGCGCCCGTGATTGGCGGCCACACCGTTTGTAAAGAAAGCGCTTATTGTTTCTTCACGACGTTTTGGAAGTCTTTTGAGCACGGTAATTATTTTTATCCGATAATCTCACAGTTAAATGTGCAGTTTTGTACATAAGGCCTGGTACTCTTCACGACTTCCGAAGATGACGATCGCGCGTTAAGACACACTGAGCCGATGCTATGGGCTACCATTTCGCTGAAGAAGCATCGCATAGTTTACGCTGGCAAAATACGTTCATATCTTGGCTTTATGCCGACGGGAATATGTCTGCAAGCGGTAAAACGACATGCAAACAAAGTTACATGACCTTAAAATGACGTTTTCTATGACGTGTGATCAGGAAAAGGTAGCGGTTTTGCAAGAAGCACCCGCTTGAGGGTAGTTACAAAAATGGCGGCTTTATGTCACCCCTGTGTACAGACATAGATGGCGACACCGTCAACTGGAGAAAGGGAGAACTAGAAACTGTGAAGGGTTGTGGTGGTGGTAGTGACGTTCATTAGGAAAAGAAATGTGATGTACCTGCTCAGAATAGTGGCGGCAAGTTACATTTCCAAGGGAGGGGAGTAGGGGAGGAAAATATTAATCAGATTAAAAGGTTAAAGGAAACAGTTAAGAAAGGAAAGCGGAAGGAGAGGAGTTGGGGGATGGATGAAATTACAACGTTCATGAGAGCCCGGTGTCTTCTAGGAAGCTGAGGAGTGCGTCCCGAATATTTCTTAGGCTACCTCTTGACCCTTGAAGGTGTGTGAGCTCATTAGAAGAGCGTAGACTGGTGCTTGCGTCCTGAAGACGTTGAAGTAGGGATTGCCTTTCGCTGTGACATCTTCCGCAACGAATGAGAATATGGGATATGTCAGATAATTCCCTACATCTGCTGCAGTACGGTGACTCTGTTCACCCGAGTTTTTGCAGGAACGCTGGTGTGAAGGCACTTCCCGGTCTCAGGCGATGTATAAGCGTGGCAGTGTGTCGAAAGGGTTTGCTGTCTGGCGGTGAACCATGGTGATATGGTCCCTTATTGCCGTACGCGTGGCGTCAGGGTCAGTCGGGGTAGGTAGGTTTGCGTCAACTATGTGCGCTGCTGTTGCAAGGTTGTCCGCCTGTTCATTGCCGTCTATGCCCACGGTGTCTTCGTGCATTTGGTGGTTATCCGAAGAAGGGCTGAGCGGGAATCAGTGAGGATGACTGCTGGTTGAAGGGAAAGTGTTTGTAGGTTCCTCAGAGCACGTTGTACGGCTATGAGCTCGGCAGTTGACGAGGAGACTTGGGTGGTGATGCGTCCGCTCCAAGATAAGGGCTGGAATGTGGAAGGCGGGAGTGCTTGATCTGGGCTTTTGGAGGACAGAGCCATCTGTAAACATCTTCAGGTGGTTGTCGAGTGTCGTCTGAATGAAGTCGGAGGCAATTGATTTGGCGACGATTGCAGGGACTGTCTTCTTCTTCCGTAAGTGTGCTATGGCCATCCTAAAGCTTACTTCACGGACAAGCCATGGTGGCATTGCCTCAGGGGTTTCAGGAACTGGTTTAGCTGACAGGGAGAAGGTGTGAACGAGGTTTGCGAAGTGGTAGTGCTTCTGCGACTTGACGCGTTCAAGGATGTCTATTCCAACTGGTGTTGACCTATGTAGGTCAAACTGGATGAGTAATTTCTCCATTTCGGTTTTTCTGGAGGGGGAGGGTTCTAGATTCCAGGTCAGTTTCAGCGTTATTTGCTGCTCGTGGTAAGCGAAGAGGAGTTTTGAGGGCGCCTCTGTTTATGCGCTCAATCTCCTGCATTCTGGTATCGCTGGGGAGTGTGTATGACAGTACATATAATATTCTTGAGAGCGTGAGTGCTCTGTGTACGTGGAGGAGCTAGGTATTCGGAGAGGAACCCCAGTTCGTTCCACAGAGTCTTCTCTGGGCATTCTGGCACTGGGCAGTTGCTGTCATGAGGGCTGTTGCCTGCGGTTTTCATGAGAGCCGGTCGTCCATAATCAGGCCTAGAATTCTTTGTTGCTTCGCCCTGGGTATTTTTATGCCGTTGATATTGAGGCTGGCTGAATCCTTTCTTCGTCTCTTTTTGACAATCATGTAGGAGGATAGGAATCATGTAGGAGGATTTTTCGGCTGAGCTGGAGAGTCCCACGGAGTCGAAGTATTCCTTGATGGCCTTTGTATGTTACGATTCATTTGTGCTAGTCGCCTGCCAACAGTCCATATTGTGAAATCGTCTGCATACATGATCAGCTGCACTGCAGGGGAGAGGCTGGGGATTGCTTGAGGAAGCCCAGATATTACTACATTAAACAGCAGCGGGCTTAAGACGGTTCCTTGTGGTAATCCAGTAGGGCAAGGTTTGGATTGACCCAAATAACGGCTGAGTCTTACTTGAGTGGTTCTGCCATTGAGGATGTCAGTGATGACGCAAAGGGTTCCATCATTAACTTCCATTAACTTGGCAACGCAGGAGGTAAGGGATATTGGTCGGTAGAATTCAGGTTGAAAGGGAGGTTTACCAGGCTTGAGGATGGGAACCAGGATGGTATGCTTCCAAGTAAGGGGGGCAGTCCCAGAGATCCAGATGCTGCTGTATAGATCAAGGAGGCGCGTTTGCGCTTGCGGCGGGAGGTTTTTAAGGGCTTGTGATGCCATCGGGTCCTACACTCTAAACCCGGTGGCGGATAAATAAGCGCTATTTTTTTGCAAATTTATAGCGCTTACTCTGAGGCCGGATATATCCGCCACAGGTGTTAATCGCCACGGCTTCTATGCGCCGCGGCTCCAATACGCCTCCACTGTTATGCGTTGCGCGTTTTATTCGCTTCAACCAGCAGGCACTAGTTTAACTATATGCTATGTTTCTAATCACCACACTTCACACACCTGTGTGGAAACGAATTCAATCTTTATTGGCACACAACACACAAAGATCATGTACAGCACCAATACTTCGAGGTTGCAGGTGATCTTGTTGAACACATGTGCAATGCAGAAGAACATTATTCTTTTTTTTTATGCTTCAATCAAAATGTACTGCCCAGATGGCAAATTAGATACAACAGCAACAGAAATTAAGCTGAACAATTTCGTGCCTCAACATGCTGTTCCCTTGCTAATAGAACAAATCAGTTTTAGAGCAGGTAACAGTACTGTACCAGAAGCACCAACGTCTGATGAACTTGAAGGGCACTGTAGTGGATGAGGTACTTCAACACATAAGGACTTCTTCAATTGAGCTTGAGGGACCAGGGTCACTATGATAAAAGTAATCTGGGTATGATGTCTGTCTCACTTTTGTAGGATGCAGTGAATATGATATCTCTCAGTAGATTTTAATCAACAGGACTAAAATATGAGTGAAGCTACACTCTAAGACCGGTCGCGGATAAAGGACGGATAAGAGGCGCATATTTTGCTGCTGTTGTTAATTGTCCGCCAGCCTTATCCGCCACACCACCGAAACGTTAACTACAACAAAAAGAACGCAATAACAAGACAAAAAAAACAAGCTTCCCACACGTGTTCACTGAAAGAAAAGTGGACGTATTTCTTTGTTTTGTTTGTTGAGTGCCTCGCGAAACAGTGTGGCGGATAGAATCGTGGCGCTACCAGTGTTCCCAAGTTCGCGGCTGTGTCATTGCTGCAGGTTGCATCAAGTCGTGCAACGGTCGGCGTCTTGGTGGTGGTTGGTTAGGCGGACGCCGCTTGTTTTCGAAGCAGTTTGTCGGTTTGTCTCCTTGGCTGTGATACATTATGAGATCGCTGGCGTTGTAGAAGGCCGATGTATAGACTGATGGGCAGTATGAACGCATCGTTGAAATCGTACAACTTTCGCAAGAAACAACAACCTTGTCAGCCGGGCCTTCGTGCACAGTTGGTAACCGCCGACCAGCCATGAAAATGCTGGTAAGCAACAGGCTGCGCATTGTGTACCTTTTCGAGCACGTTTACGAAATATTGTCCATACTTGCAGCACAACCACCTCTCTAATTGCCCCAGACGAAGAAAATGATGTTTTTGAGTTTGAGTTTGATTATACCGCGTCTATACCATTAATTCACCTTTCCGTGATTGCGTTTCGACGTCATGTTGCACTTATGTTTAATTTTCCTGTGTGTGAAGCTCTTATTTCTTTCAGACTTAACTGGTGACACTCCGTCCTCCGACTACATGCTAGGGGGGGGGGGGCACTGTCATCTGAATATTATCGGTTAAGGACATTTCGAATTATTCGTAGCAGCTGGTGTTCGTTTACTGAGATAGCTTCAAGGTAAGCATTTATCAACTCGCGTCTATGCCGCACTATTTAATTCTCAATAATAAATTGGAAAGGGGGCACATGAACACGATATCAGCACGGCACTTGAATGTAGAAGAGTGTGAGCATGTGAATGTGTGTCACAAATTATTCGGTTAATTGTAGAAATGCTTAAATGTCTGCACTGATCTTTTTTCTTTTCTTTTTTTACAAACCTGGGTGCAGAGTATACATGCGTCTTATTGGGATCGCGATTAATGCGAACTTGCATTGTAACCTGCGAACTTGCATTGTAATGCAGGACAAACAGTTTTGTCTTGCCTTCATATTTTGGCGACTTCATGGGCGCCTACGTAATCCCTTAGCTTACCATCCTAAGTGTGCATAGCAGCGTTCATAACTGCACTCTTATTTTAGTTCTGTTGATTATAATCTACTGAGAGATATCATATTCACTGCATCCTACAAAAGTGAGACAGACATCATACTCAGATTACTTTTATCATAGTGACCCTGGTCCCTCAAGCTCAATTGAAGAAGTCCTTATGTGTTGAAGTACCTCATCCACTACAGTGCCCTTCAAGTTCATCAGACGTTGGTGCTTCTGGTACAGTACTGTTACCTGCTCTAAAACTGATTTGTTGTATTGGCAAGGGAACAGCATGTTGAGGCACGAAATTGTTCAGCTTAATTTTTGTTGCTGTTGTATCTAATTTGGCATCTGGGCAATGCATTTTGATAGAAGCATTTAAAAAAAATGTTCTTCTGCATTGCAGATGTCTCCAACAAGATCACCTGCAACAGCCACGCTCGCATTGCTGTAATACAGTTCTTTTTGTGAAAATCCAGTACCTTAAGAACACAACTACCTTGTCTTGTCAGAAATACACCCGCAGGCCTGATAGATACCGAAGTAGTGGTGCTGTACATGATCTTTGTGTGTTTTGTGCCAATAAAGCTTGAAGCCGCTTTCTACACAGGTGTGTGAAGTGTAGTGATTGGAAACCTAGCATATAGTGCATACCGGTTGAAGCGAATAAAACGCGCAACGCATAACAGTGGAGGCGTATAGGAGCCGTGGCGGATATCCCCTGTGACGGATATATCCGGCCTCAGAGTAAGCGCTATAAATTTGCAAAAAAATAGCCCTTATTTATCCGCCACCGGGTTTAGAGTGTATGAACGCTGCTACACACTTATGTTGGTAAGGGATGAAGTAGGCACCCATGAAGTCGCCAAAATATAAAGGCAAGACAAAACTGTTTGCCCTGCATTACAATCCAGGTTCGCAGGTGAATCCACATTAATTGCGATCCCAGTAACACGCATGTATACTCTGCATAGCAGTCTCTCTGCACCCAGGTTTGTAAAAAAAAGGAAAAGATCAGTGCAGACATTTAAGCATTTCTACAATTAATCGAATAATTTGTGACACACGTTCACATGCTCACACTCTTCTACATTCAAGTGTCGTGTTTTTATCGTGTTCATGTGCCTCTCTTTCCAATTTATTATTGCGAATTAAATAGTGTGGTATATACACGAGTTGATAAGGGCTTACCTTTAAGCTATCGCAGTAAACGAACACCAGCTGCTATTAATAATTTGAAATGTCCTTACCCGAAATATTCAGATCACTTTGTTCCCCCCAGTGTAGTCGGAGGACGAAGTGTCACCAGTTAAGTCTGAAAGAAAGAACAGTTCCACACGGAGGAAAATTACACACGGAGGAAAGTGCAACAGGGCGTAGAAACGCAATCACGGAAAGGTGAATTACCGGTATAGACGCGCAGAACATCATTTTCTTCGTCTGAGGCACCTACGAGAGGTGGTTGTGCTGCAAGTATGAAAAATATTTCGTAAACGTGCCCGAAAAGGTACACAATGCGCAGCCTGTTGCTTACCGGCATTTTCATGGCTGATCGGCGGATGTCAACTGTGCACGGATGCCCCGACTAACAAGTCTTGCGAAAGTTGTACGGTGTCAACGATGCGTTCATACTGCCCCTCAGTCTAGACACCGGCCTTCTACAACTCCAGCGATGTCACAATGTATCACAGCCAAGGAGACAAACCGACTAACTGCTTTGAAAATAAGCGGCGTCCGCCTAACCAACCACGACCAAGACGCCGACCGTTGCACGACGTGATGCAACCTGCAGCAAGGACACAGCTGCGAACTTCGGACCCAGGCAAAAATCTAGAGTGGGACCAGCCCAAAGTGGTTTTTGAGACAGGTCTCATCCTGGTCCCCACTCCCAGGTGGTCCCAGTAGGGAACCACTCTGGGATGGGGACTGCTTGGGATCTGGAACCAGTCAGGAAGTGGGACCACTTGACGGATGGGGTTTCAGTGGGACCCGTCTAGGCCCCGATCCCAACCCAGGCGAAAATCTGGAGTGGGACCACTTAGTGACTGGGACCAGTTGAAATTGGAACCAGCTTCACGATGGTCCCACTTGAAGTGGAACCAGTGGAATTGATCAAGTGGTCCCTTTGCTAAGTAGTCCGGGATCCGGCCACTTAGCAGCTGGGACCACTGAATGCATGAACGAAAATAATGCGTAGAAATGCACATATTACTCAAGTAAATACAGTTTATTTTGCTAAAAGCATACACTGAGCAGAAAGAAATAATCAATACATCTCTACATGCACATACTACGTAGTATAAGTCTGATCACTCACTGTGTCTAGACAAAGCATATGCCTACTGTGCACAACCACTCACGGATCACAGGGAGCTTTCGTTCGTTGGCCACCTCACATCTTGTATTTTCTCAGAGAAGATGACACATGACACTCCTGTTTTCCATGCAGGTCGCGACATACGCCCCCGTCCTGTTTCTCTTCAAGTCTCTCCTAAGTTTCTTAAATGAAACATCTAATTAATAGTAATCAAAACATCACGGTCATCACTCATACCTGCAAACATTCGCGACGTGCAGTCCGATAGGCGTTTCACAGTGCGTTCTTGCCCCTACGCCGTTTACGTCTTCTCTGCGTCAAAACTCTTCCAGGAAATCGACAATGTGTTGCACAGAAACCACTGTCATCGCATTGTCTTACAAAGCGCACTAAAACACACGCAAATACTGCACAGGAGGGAGGTACACCATCCTTGCGACGGCAACGGAAGACAAAACCAACTTGCCACGATGCGTCCAAGTTCCGACCAGGCCCCCACAGCTCCCCCTGTTCGCGGCTCTAAAAAAATGTTTGCACGTCATAAACACGTGGTATTACTCCGTCAGGCATCATAGTTGATACCCATTGGCCGAAGGACATTGCGCGCTGCGCTATTGGTTGGCAAAGTTTCAAAAGCGCATTCTTTCGCGGGCTGCCTGTCTGGCAGGCGAGAAGAGAAGGAAGGGAAGTGGCAGCGGCGTCTCTCGTCTCGACGATGTCAGTTGACTCCACGGTATGATGGCATTGTTCAAAGAGAAGTCCCAGATTTGTTCGTGTGTCATCCTACGTACGAACAGTCTCTCGAGTTCAGAACTGGAATGCAGTGGTGAGCTCACGCCTGAGGAACACTTGTGAGCGCCGTCGCATTTTCAAATGCAGTCACAATGGAGACAGGATTCGGTGTCCGTGCGACAAGCATTGCCCGCTTCGTTGAAACCCTCGCACTGCAACCAACGAAAGGAGATGCTCACCGTGAAATCGCGTGCACTCGTGTGAGCGTCGCTCACTTCTGGGAGTAGAGTGTGTGAGTGTTTTTCGAGTTCGAACTTGGTCAACGAACGCAACGATTTGGACTCTGTAGGCACGGTGAATATTTGTGTTAGGCTATTGAATCAGTACGATGTTTCAAATAAATGTGTATTTTTTCAAAAATTTGCCTAGTTGTTCTGGAATACGGAATAACAAGCGTCGGGCATGAAAATCAGTAAAAGTAAAAGCCGATGGTAGCCAGTACCGGGCCGAAAGGCGAGCCAAACTAAGAGACTCCTGATTGGCCGAAAGGTAGGCATCATAGTTCATTTTCGTTGGTTGCATGTCCAGTGTTGTCTGAATTATCTCAAACTATGGGCTCTATGGGGAGCTGTAGGAGCCTGGTTCCGACCTTTAACTCCAGTCTCGCCTCTCGCCCTCTCCTCTCTCTTTCGGCTCTCGCCGAGCCGCCGTGGTGGCCGTGGCGTCTTCACATTGCATCAGCCTCTGCAATTACCTTTTCTTCTTTTTTTTTTCGTTGTCTTTCTTCTAGTTATTTAGTTGAATTCTTGTTGTTGTTGAGATGTATTTTTTGACATTTCTCTGGTACTTAATATGTTATGATATTCATGCACCTTCAGATGAGAATATGTGCACGAATTGGAGTTACAGGGATATAGTATATTTCATCGCAGACGCGTGCACCTGGATAAACAGCAATAAAAAGAGGTCACGCATGTGCTAAAATAGAACAGAGTAACATATCAAACAAAACCAGAAGGACATATGGCAAGTGTGGACAAGATGAAATCTCAAAGGGGGAAGCTGGGAAGCTGCCCAACTTGGAGTCTCAAGTGACCATTCTGGGAACAAAATGGTAACTGTGAGGCTCCAGTTGGAACTTCTGGAACCATCTGAGACCAGAGCGGTACCACTGATGTCAGCAAAGTGGATTCAGCCACCCCACTTGGAAATCCAGCTGGGACCATCCACATTCAACTGGAATCATTCCGGGACCATCAAACATCCAACTGGAACCAGTCCAGATTCAACTGGAACCATTCTGAGACCAGTCCAGATTTTCGCCTGGGGAATATTCGTAACCGCCACGATTCTATCAGCCACACTGTTTCGCGAGGCACTCAACAAACAAAACAAAGAAATACGTCCACTTTTGTTTCAGTGAACACGTGAGGGAAGCTTGTTTTCTTTGTCTTGTTATTGCGTTCTTTTTGTTGTTCCCTAGTAAAAAAAAACAGCCTGGATCCACTGTGGAACCAGCCTGGAAGAGCCATTCCAGGCTGGAGCTAGGCTTGCCAAGGCTGTTTCCATGCTGGGTCCAGTGCTGTTTGAATTTCCATTCTGAAACCATCCAACTTCCATTCGGAAACCAGGATGGTTCCCTGCTGGAACGAAGCTGGAAATGGGATGTTCCAGCGAGTACGCTGAGAAGATAATCTTGCCTTATATAAAGCAAACAAGAAGGCGAAATTAATTTCACAAATATCTGCAAATAATTTATTTATGCCCAAATATAATAAAATAATTAAAATAATACTAAAATAAATAAATAACACAATAATGAAAACAAATCAATACCCAAAAGTGTGCAAGGCGTACATGACTAGATCGCAAAAAAAAAGAAAAGAAAAGATAATGATTGGCTTTACGTTGCAAGACGTGAGCTTTCCCGGTCTCTCAAACCGAAACTATAGTCATGATGCTCTCATCGTAAAATACGACTAACCGCCATCGGCATCAACTCAGAATCTGCTTTGAACTGGGAAGCGTCGGTTGTCGTGTTGGCGTCTAAGGTACAGCCTGGTAATTTAGGTGTTCCCTCCTGAATTTCACCTTCGCCGACCGTATAAAAATGCGAACGTCTTTGCATTTGTGTAGTCGTGTGCTCCGTTATGCATTTTGTTCCTGAACCCGTGCACGAGCTCTATTACGACAAAGGGTAAGCGGCGTGGGCAATACGGTTGATCCTCAAGTCCTAAATCTGAACCAAGAGGTACAGTAGTGACCCGATACTTATCTATAGTTATCTGAACTGCCATCATGATGTGTCGTTGTCCCGCTTGCACGGGACAGACTTACTTTGTCGGACAGTTAAATGAGAACTAGCGCCTGACAAGTGACCTTTGTGATTTTTGCACATGCTCAAACTTTGCATCAAATTGTGTGATATCACATTATCGTCTCATAGTGTTGCCACTGTTGCTGCATGTACACTATTTGTAGTATATTTGTTATCATACCTGTTATGGGGTATTAGTTATTTTTATTAAAATAAATATTTGAATATATTGCTGATTGTCACTTTGTTCATTTAGCGTGTTTCCAGTTTCTGCTTTGTGCAGCAATTTATCTTCTATAAGTTGCTTCTACTTGAGCGGAACCTCCCGCCTTGGAACATGGGTTCCACCAGAAGGTAGGCTGAAGTGGAAGCACTCCTACATCGGGACACGATATTCCGGCTGGGGACATGCTACATATCCAGCCTTGTTCCAGCCTGTGTCCACTGTGGAACCGGTTCTAGACCACTCTTTCTCCGGCTGGATGCAGCCTGTTTCCAGGCTACATCCAGTTATATTCCAGGCTGGAACCAGTCCAATAATCCAGCTGGAATTCCCACTGCATTTCCAGCTGGAATTTTTTACTAGGGTTGTTAACGCTTCGGTGGTGTGGCGGATAAGGCTGGCAGACAATTAACAAGAGCAGCAAAATATGCGCCTCTTATCCGTCCTCTATCCGCCACCGGTCTTAAGGCTGGTTCACACTGTCACGTTTACGCTTGCGGCTACGGGTTACGGGCGCTTACGGTGGGGGTTGCCATGACGACGAAGCGACTGCGCCCGTAAGATCGTTTCCGCAAGGAGTTGAGGCAACTTCAACTTTTCTCCCGCGAGCACCGTAACCGTAAGCGCACTGGCCCTTAGGATGGCAGAAAACTTCAGATGCCGCGCATGCGTTTTGTTTCGCGCGTCTCCATGCAAAGATGGCGCAAAGTGTGGATGTTTTAGAAGCGCTTATTCTCCAAGTTGAGAAGTTTCCCTGGCTATACAATAGCAAAAGAAGCGACTACAGGGATGCCACAAAAAAAGAAAAGTCATGGATGACAATCAGCATAGCAGTGGGTTTGTCAGGTGAGATTTTCACAATGAATCTGTCCGACGTGGCGAGTTGTAGGTTGCACTGTCGACGATGCGTAGTAGGAATCAATGGAACAAGCGCTTATTACATTTACTTGAGCAGTAATTGGTCTTGCCGAGACTACAAGGTGGCGAAACTAGAGATTCCCTGCCCTGAGCCCTGCGCGTATTTTTCCCTGCGCGGCGCGTGTGCGGAGGGTTGTCCGCGCGCTTATAACATGCAGAGACATGCAAAGAAGGGTCATACACAAAAAGTACGAGTGAAAATATATTTATTAATGCCAATCAAGTTGCGATATTTATTAATGCCAATTGTAAAGCCAATCAAGTTGCCAATTGTAAAGCCGATTGCGCTGGGAATTGTGCCAATTGTGATGCCAATCAGGTGAAGGAGAAAAACCCAGCCGAAAAACCTTCACGACCTGTAACAGAAGAAACACAATACACATAATAAATAATATATACATTTATTGCTCTCTAAATATTTCATTCAATGTCTCTATTATTAAATTTTTTAGAAACTCATTTGTTTCCGCTCCTGAAAGAAAACATAAAATTAACGTCGTCACATTTGCTTACCACACGATAACTCACGTTGGACACAGCACTGACCTGAAAAAGTGAATGTTGTTATTATATGAAACCACACTTATATTTCAATAATACATACAATGCTGTGGTGGCAGACCCCAGTAATCTGTAAGCGAATCTAAATTAATATCAGTTTATACATTTCATTAATACATACACTGTGGCGACGGACCCCAGTAATCTGTAAGTGAACATAATTTATTATTGTAATTATGCTATAACTTTTACTTACATTCAGGCGTTGGTCTTGGTACTGGTGTGTAAGCTGAAAAGATATTATCAATTAATAATACACACACACACACACACACAACAACATCAACTATACACACAACACAATAATACATACATATCGGCGGCGGCGGTGACTCTGGAGCTGAAACATGAAATCAAATTTAAACACCTTTTTCATATTCTTTATAATTCCTTACCGTTTTCAAAGTATATTGGGCTCGAGCTGAGCTCTGAAAAAGACAATATCCACGAGAAAAAAGAACTACATTGCGAATCAAAAACTTACCGTTTTCGTTGGACATTTTTTTGGAATGTGTGTCAGTCAAGTGAGGAAGAAACTTTTAAACGCGCGCATCCTCATTATCATACAACCTCCTCTCCACTCGTTCCCATTTATTACCGTTCGAGCGAGCCCACCTCCTCATTTTCCCATTCGTTCCCCAGACCAGGAGCTCTCTCCCAAAATAATTATGTGGAAGCTCTTTCGTCGCTGTTTTGGAAAGAAATGTGAAGAGGAGGAAGTTGAGTCTAACGAAGACAGGAAATGGCGTCTGAAACAAGAAATTCATGAAGCAAAAGCTGAAGCTATCAGACGCGTTTTGTCTCACGAACATCTCCTCAGGATCAAACGAGAGTCTGCGAAAAGTCAATTTGATCAAATCGATGGTGGATGGTAATAAATCTAGTTATCAATACATCTTATTATCAGTTTCAGTTCTACCTCTGCGACACAATGTCCGACGTAAGACCGTTTTCTTTCATCCACCCTGCACGAATTATTGTATGCGGACCTTCCATGTCAGGAAAAACTTACTTAGTTCGTAATATCCTTAAAAATCTATCAGTATTCAATGTAGTCCCAAAACAAATATTTTATGTTAGTAAATATGACGCTAGCTGGCAGAATGAATTCACTAAAATTACATTTAGTAAAGAATTATCAATGACATGGGATGAGAACATGCCAACACTGATTATAGTTGATGATCTCATGACTGAAAAGAATGTTATGCAAGATATGGTTCACCTCTATACAAGAGCGTCCCATCACAAGAATGCATCAATTATTTTTCTTTGCCAATACTTATTCCATAACGATGTAAACTACCGCACTCTATCACACAACAGCACATATATAATATTATTTAATAATTTAAGATCTCGTACGCAACTCGAACTTCTAGGACGACAAATCTTCGGGAAATCACGGTTGCCATACTTTCTGAATGCATTCGAACAAGCAACAGAGAAACCATTTGGTTATCTAGTGATTGACCTACACCCACTTACCCAGTCTGATAAAAGATTGCGAACAGGTATAACCAAGCTCGAGTCACAATTTGTTTTCATACCAAAATGAAAAGTCTACGTCACCATTTAACTTTCCTTAAAGTGCTTGCAACCTGCACTCCAAAAGAACGGGAAAATATATTGAAGGAGGCTCCTCCACACAGCATTGAAGCTCTTTCCGAAGTTTGCAAGAATATATTGAATGGTAATGTTAAACTTTCACCGAAACTATACAAAGATTTAAAGAAATATAAAGCTACAATTCGATACATCGCATATAAAACATTGCACAAATCACCAAAGAAGCTACAAAAGTTTTTATATCGACAACAAGGAGGTTTGGTCCCATTACTCCCACTATTACTGACAGGCTTGACTAGTATATTAGGTGGTGTAGCAGGGTGGGCTATAGCTAAGGTAGCTGGTGTTTGAAAATGGCAACAAAGATCGAGGTATTAAATCCAGTGGACACTATTTTGGAATCTAATGAAAGCGAAGATGTAAAGGTAAAGCGTATGCTAACAGCTATGTACTACACTATAAAAAATCAATTGAAACCGACAATAGAATCAGATCCGCCAATAATAAAACCATTACAAATGGAGGAAAGTATTAGCAGAAAGTTCGATTATGACGCTCTACCAGATAATATAAATATTGAAAAAGTTAGGCGCATAGTGTCAGCGATACCGAGGAGTTTGTCATGGAATGAAAAAGGAGAAATCATTCATAACAACAAAACCATTCAGGGCTCTAGTATAATGGAATTGGTCTTGTACCTATCCGGTCATAAACGAGTGAGGCCCGCTTGGTTTCTAAAGGTGTCAAAACTTCTACCATCACACAAGATCAGACAGAAAAGAAAATCAAAGAAGAAAATATTGTGGGAGACCTACAAGTCGCCGCAAAGAACAAAGTTGATTTCATCTTCGGATGAAGAATATTTCTCAGAAGAATGAGCTACAGATCACCTGACGGCGGGCTCGGAGGGGTCAAACGATATCAAAAGGCACGGAAAATCACAAGGAAAGAAGCACTACAAGAATTACAACGCGATGATGTCTATACTCTCCACAAAGATGCAAGACGAAGATTTAAGAGAAGGAAAGTCATCTCACTCCACCTGAATGATCTACATCAAGCAGACCTCATTTCATTCATCCAATACACGAAATACAATAAAGGATTCTCATACATACTGCTTGTGATAGACTGTTTGTCGAGGCAAGTCATGGCCACACCTCTCAAGACCAAGCGAGGTGAAGATGTGAAGAAAGGATTTATGAAGATATATCGAAAGAGAGGGGAAAAACCACGGCTAATCCATGTAGATCAGGGGTCTGAGTTCTTCAACAAACGTGTGCAGGCTTGGTGTAGGCGACATGATATAGCCCTCTATCATTCTTTTTCAATTAATAAATCTTGTCTAGCTGAACGCGCCATTAGGACTATTAAAGCTCGCCTATTCCGTTATTTCCGTAGTAAAGGACATCACAAGTACCTTAAAATTCTTCCAAAGATTATAGAAGATTATAACAATTCTTACCATAGAACTATTAAAATGGCACCGAATGAAGTGAATGAAAGTAACGAGGTTGAGCTCTTCAATAGACTCAATAGTAAAAAAGATGATGACATCACAATACTATTCGAAATTGGCCAGCAAGTTCGTGTTCTATTGAATCGATCAATATTTGACAAGGGGTACACAGGACACTGGTCTCACGTTATCTATACAATTTCGAGGTATAAGAAAACAGATCCACCTGTCTTTTACATTGCAGGCCCAGATGGTGTAGAAGAAGAGGGCACATATTATGCAAACGAATTGCAGCGCGTTATTAAAGAGCCTGATGACCCATATCCAATTGAAAAAAATATATCCAGTAAGAAAATTGATGGAGTCACTCATTATAAAGTGAAGTGGGCTGGTTATGACGATTCATTTAATTCGTGGGTTCCAGTGCACGATGTTGCCAGGCTCTGAGTTTTATATGTACCTCCTGTCCAATGATTGTACCGAATTATATCCAACAAATACACTGGACAACTTTACAATTGCTTTGAATGCACCCCTACAACTGAGTGGAAAGTATGAAGTTGGATTACAAGAACTATCTATCTGTAATCTATTCTACAATATACCGCGGAGTGATGATGGTGTCATGCAGGTTGATTACAAAGAATTTGCAGAGGTTCGCAAGACTATTGTCGTTAAAAAAACTATCGAAATGGCCCTTCTAGAGCTTTTGAAAACTTGAACAGTTCTCTCAATTATATTGAAGGGAGATATGTATTCCGTTTACCACATTCTGTTCGGTCAATTAAATTTATAGATGAAAACTTGCAAGAGACTATTGGAGTGTCATCCATTCAAGGCAATACTGTGATAGGTTCTAAGGTGCCTCGTCAGGACACATTCATTCGAGAGGAATTCGCTTCGCAGCTATGCATACTAGAAGAAATTTCTATTCTTACTTCAAATGGCTTGATCGCATTCATTCCAGGTTGTTACAACATTAAATCAAAGACACGTTAAAGACAACATTAAATCGCTTTTTTAAAACACACAAAATTGAAGCAACTGTAACATTCCGAGAGAATAGTTATAGATTGTCACAGTCATTACACAGTCTCTTTGCTATTCCAGAACAGCTCAAGAATCTCCTCAGATTAAATAATTTTAATATAAAAGATGATACAGCCTACTACTATGGAGATCCATTTGAACGCACTTATGACTTGATTATAGAGAAAGAAGTACTTGTTACAAAAAGAATAACTATTCCACCAGATCATTATGAAACTCCGAAATTACTGCTACATACAATCAACAATTAATTAGAAGGCAAAGCTCTACTCACATATAGTAATGACAGAAAGCTCTGCACTATCAACCCAATTGTCACGGTGTTACTATTCATCTATCAGAATACCTCTCTTTTCTGATTTGCACCATCAGGTTTTGCACCATCAGGTTTTGCACCACTTACAACTTTTGCGAACAGTACAAGTGGAAACACACACCTCAGACTTACACCATTATTCCATCATTTTATAGTTTCTTGCGATATTATCGAATCATCGCACTTGGTTGCAAAGAAGTTTCCCATATTAAAATTAGTTCCATACTCTGCAAAGGAAGACAATATCATTCATTATGCTTTCCAAAACATACAATATTTTAAGCTATTGCATCATGAAATAAATTTCATTTCAATTAAGTTGTGTGACGACTCTGGTCGACCTCTCCACTTCAAAGGACCTGGCAAAACAGCTCTAGCTCTACATTTTAGACATGTATCTTAAAGAAATCCCGGAAATCCACTACGGTCACGAACTTGGCAATATTACGCCATACTCAGGACCAATGTTCCAGAGGGGCAGTGGATTCCTTAAATCATTGCGCAAGTTTGCATTACCACTCCTGCGACGAGCACATCCATACGTTACTAAGACCGCAATGAATGCAGCAAAAAACCTGGCACGAAAACTATCAGATGGTCAACATCTGAAAGAAGCCATTAGAAACAGTGCATCCGAGCTTAAGTCGCAAGTGTTAAAAGATTTCGCTGGCGACGGTGGCAGACGTAGGAAAAGAAGAAGAAAAGACGTTTTTGACAAGCAACCCAATTGGAGTGAGGAATAGATATTTTCGTCAACGCTGGCGTCCGTTTGTCTGACTGGATAGTAAAAATGTGGGAAATAAGGCAAGATTGCAGTGGGGATAAGTGCGACTGTCCACTTAAAAAAGCCATTAGAACCGGCGCATCGACACGGGAGGTCGCGACGATAACGGATTGCGGTGGGGGTAAGTAAAAAAAAGCCGTTAGAACCGGCGCATCGACACGGAGTTGTCCAATTTGAAAGAAAACCATTAGAAGTGGTGCGTATCGGCGGTCTCGACACGGGATCGGATTTCGTACTCGTTACCATAGGTCATGGGAAGATGCGATAAAAAGCTGCTTAGGAAGAGCCGCGAAACGACGCCGGAGGTCTCGACACGGGATTGGATTTTGTACTCGCTACCATAGGTCATGGGAAGATGCTTAGAAAGAGCTGCGAAACGATTCATTTCTTCTTAGAAGCGACACACTGTCTTCCAACTTGAAAGAAGTGGATGGGGGGAAAAAGGGGAAATAAGTGGCTACAGGTAAACAATCCTAAAAAATAAAACATGGGAGAGGGTGACAATTGTATTCAGTCGCAAACATGTCACTGGTCAACGTAGTCCACGCCCAGTCCGAATTGGTTTTGAAGGGGGAGTGTGAGCTTTTTCAAATCCCACCCACTCAAATTTCTATAGAATCATGCGAGAATCAATTATTCTACCCTGTATCAACAATTACAGGTGGCGAATCTACGATTGAATGGAATATAAGCAACTTATCCGATCTCTATCTCGATGTTTCTAGTATGTACATTAAACTAACTATGCAGATATTGAGAAGCGATGGGAGTGATCCGTATACAAGAACGGCGGATGGTGTATTCAACGATGTTGTATTCCCCGTGAATAACTTGGGAGCTGCAATGTTTAAGTATATTAATGTGTATATCAATCAGCGATTGGTATCATCAAATTGTTTGAATTCCTACCGGTGTATGCTTGATACTTTGCTCCACACCAACACGCATCTTCAGAAAACGGTAAATGATTGCGGAATGTATATTTATGATTCAGGTGAAAATGCAGCAAACGATCCAAATTCGAATGTTGCTAAAGCACTCATTTCTAGAACAAGTGGTGGCAAACTATTTGAAGTTGTCATGCATGTTAATACGGATTTGACAGATCAAATTAAGCTATTATTACCTGGATTGGATGTTAGGGTGTCTGCTGTGCACGCCAGCGACATGCATCGCTTATTGACTGGTCCAGGAGAGGTACACAATGCAGTACTGTCATTACGTAAAGTCAAAGTCAGTAACTCAACTTTCCTTTCTCACCAGTCTATACTGAAGAAACATCCAGCGTGTTACACTATGCGAGGTTTAGAGAGCAAAATTAAGACAATAACTGCTGGCTCAGTGGATGGTATTTTCGACAATCTATACACCGATCGCATTCCAGATCGGATCTCAATGGTTATGACACGGACCGACGCCTATCAGGGTGACTTCAAACTGAGTTCTTTCAATTTTGAACATTTCAATGTGAGTTCAGTAACACTAACAATTGACGGACATCGAAAACAACTCTCATACGACTGGGACAATGACCTATGCAGAGGAAGCTACTATGATTTCCTATCTTAACTGAATGATAGAAGCGTCGAGCTGCGTTATCAGAATTATAAAACTAATTCGTTCATATTGCATTGGAACCTCAGTGCAGACGAGTCCGTTGGCGGCTACTTTAATCCGATACGTAAGGGAATTGTAGAATTGAACTTAAATTTGCAAAACCATTGCCTCACGCTGTGTCGATTATACTTATAAGTGAGAGCCCCAAGATATTGACAGTCAATGCTGACCTTGCAGTTCATTTGGATTAAATCATGGACGTTCTAGATCTTGAATTATTGTTTTCAATGAACCCTCAAACTGTGAGAATGTATCGAGGAACCTACGCTGTCGACAGAGTTTCGCCACTTCAAGAAGAAGGTTTCATTGTCATTAATACGCATCCACACGACGGCCCGGGACAGCATTGGTTGTTGTACATGATGGATCGAAATGATAGATTCATCTATGTGGACAGCTTTGGTCTACCACCAATTGAAGAGGAACTGCTAGATCTACCTGTTGACGAATATTGTGACAAGTGTATACAGAGTCTCTACAGCTCCCACTGTGGCCTATTTGTTTCTGTATTTGCTTCCCGTCTTTGTAAGAATTATTCACTCAAAAGCATTATGTCATTATTTGACAATAACCTTGTACACAACGATCTCAAGGTAATAAAAATGACTGAAGAGGAATACCTCATTTAAGAAAAATTCTCTCATTTATTCAATGTACAAGCACTTTGAAGGTAATCCTCCAGACTCACTATCTTGCGAGATCTGTCTTCTTTTCGTTGGACGATGTAGTGCGAATGCTGAATGTAATAATTCCGAAGGATCGGTCTTCTCAAACCGGCATTGATAATGGCAGGTGAAATCTGTTCACCATCACGGTATCGTCTTAACAAGTCACATTTCACGGCGACAAACTTTGTAGTCTCTTCCTTAGTTGTCCGCATCTTGTTTTGAGTTGATACGGTAAACATCGCAATATGAGTGTGAAGTCACTCTCAGGTCCGTTGCAATTCAAGTACGAGTTTAATTTCATCAGGTCTTTATACATCATCCACTGTATAGTCAAGTGAAATCTCTCAGCCGAGTTCATACTCAATCCGAGTTGGGATGGCATCCGAGAAATGGTCTGATGTTATGATCTAGCCAGTCTGACGATTTCGATGAAATCAATCCCCCGCATCGACATTGTCTCAGATGATTGCCATTTTGTATAAAGAAACTTCTTGGTGGTGTCTTCAATGTTTGCACAATGGGCAAGTCGCCTGTCAGAAGACACTCGTAATCTAAACAAAAATCTCCTTAAGTTACTGGAAAGAGAGGAGAAAAGCTATAAAAAAACTCACAGCCCTCCAGGGAGAGTGAATAGCACTCGTCTATTCCATCGTTGATTTGGGAGAGAATGAGATGGAAAGGATGCCTATTGGTTTTCTTAGTATGCCATTGGTTAACGATTTTCTACATACAATTTTCGGTTCCGCCCACATTTACTATAAAATAGTGACCCATGGCTTGTTTTTTTCCACCAAGTTCTGTTGCCCTGGTTGCAGTGCTTGTTTCCTTTGCCAAAAAATTTGTTTTGGTGTGCTGCCGAGATCTTTGAAAAGGAAGTCTGCTTCTTGCATATTGTTCTTATTTTAATTTACGGAATGTCTGTTTCTAGTGCCTCGCTGTGGAATCTGTGGGTATGATTGCGTTGAGGAGGTAATTCGTCGCATGGAGGAGGATGCTAACGTCCCAAATTTAGATCCTGCTTTGTTTGATGAAGAGTGGGGATTAGAATTTGATCAGGTTTTGATGGATGGAGTTTTTGATGATATTATTACGCCGGCAGATGCCGTGCAAAATCCTGATAGCCCAGAGCCTGTTGTGAACAATCTCGCGGAACATGTTTCGGTGGCTCATCCTGGTGTTAGCGTACCATACTTTCCATTCTTTGAAACCGCTGCAGCCTTTGAAGGGTACCTTGGACGTTACGTCCTGTTCGCGTCACCGTATGACGACTTTGTCGAGGATCCATTCGAATACCTGGTACATTACCAACACGATATAGGTTTCCATATTACAACAACATCCCATACCTTTTTAAATTTTATATGCCTGTGAAAGTATTGATGGTAAAGCAAGTTGGCGATTCGATGAGTAGCCATTTTGCTTTTCTAAGTGCCGTGTCGCGAGAAATTCATAGTCTCGCGGATATAATGGTTGCGCTAAATGAAATGATTAGCGAGTTAGCACGCAACCTGGAAAATTATCAGGGTGAAGGTAGCGGTTACGTCTCCCGAGACGTATCCGAAATCGAATTGAACATAAGCACAATTGAAAAAAAGAAGATTGGCTGTGACACTGTAATTCCCGCCGATTGAAAAAAAGAAAGAAAACACTCACAAATGTAAATGCCCAGACAACGAGTGTTTGAAATATAATACTTTTAGCGCTATTGCATCCTCAAAAAGCGCATGCAATTGATTGGAAAACATATCGCAAATATCTCGTTGATCTCGAATCGAATCCATTGGCACGAGTCAAATGGTGGCCGGACGCTCCGGTATCGTATTCGGAGATTGCAGAATTTGAAGAACGGAATCAAAATGAGGTGTATGTGTACTCATATCAGGATGGGAGTATCCACACTTCCCGTGTTCCACGTCCTCACATTTAACGGTAAAGTGCAATTATTAGAATTTGATAATCACTTTTTTGGGATAAAGAATTTTAGTACATTGAATGGTAAGAAATGTAGATTTTTTTGTGAAAAGTGTACTAGGGGATTTACAACACTGGAAAGCCTAGTGTCCACATAGGAGAGTGTGCAGGAATTTTGAGGAGCTTTTGTTGGAGTTCCCTGAGCCAGGTAAGAATGTTCTAAAATTTGACAAGTATGGACACACGTTTGCATTTCCATATATTATCGGACTCGATACAGAGTCTGTCCTCGACACTAATACGAATGTGAAAAGTGCCGTGCAGAAGCATGTTATGAGTTCCTTCTGTTGCATTCTAATCAGAACATATGATTCGAAAATACTGGCAAATGAAAAATATTTAGGCCCCGATGCCGCTTCCAGGTGCGTCGACTGCCTGTTACGTTTTCATAACAGTGTGGTCGATATCAGTCGTTGCCCTGCCCCCATTAAACTCACAGACGAAGAAACTCGTAAACATGTCGCTGCAACACACTGTGAGTATTGCGGTGTGTTGTTTAGTGGTTCGTAGGAAAAAGGTTCGTCATCACGATCACAGCCGTGAAAGCAGTGTCAGCAACTTTTTGGCTACCATTTGTAACGAATGTAACATCAGTTGCAGCAATCGCGGCAAAATTCCCGTGCTCATCCACAACCTTGAATACGACATCAGCTCCTTGTTGCATTGCTTCCATGCTTTGAAGTTGGAACACCCGCCCAAGCTCATCGCAACAAGCTCGGAGAAGATTCGGAATTTTGAATATGGCAATTTCATATCCAGGGACACCACACAATTTTTAAATAGTTCCCTTTCTTGTTTGGTGGATAGTTTGAAGGTGTCGGAAGGAATTGAGGCATTTAAGTGCCTACAGCAAGTGTATGGTAGTGACTTTGTACGTTTAACTAGGAAAGGTGTGTACCCATATTCCTGGATCAAAAGCTTTCAAGTCTCCAATGAAGAATGCCTGCCGGCCAAGGATGGTTTTTATGATGATTAAATGGAACACACATCAGTGAAAATGAGTATGCTTTCGCTCGGGAAACATATGATCATTTTGATTGCAAGTCATTGAAAGATTATACAATGATCTATTGGAATGTGATGTCCTGCTCCTGTTAGATGTTATGCAGCATTTTAGACAGCTTTCTATGAAGACATATGGATTGGAAGTGCTGCACTTTGTCAGTCTACCTGGATTCAGTTGGCAGGCTGCTCTCAAGTATACAAAGGCCGAGATCGAGCTGCTTACAGATGAAGATATGTATCGAACCATCGAGTCTTCTATTAGAGGTTGGTATTTGCCAACAGGGATTGAGGTATGCTGCTGCCAATAACAAATATTGTGCAAACTTTGACCCGGAGAAACTGCAAAGTTACATCTCCTATTGGGATGCAAACAGTCTGTATGCCAGTTGCCAGACATTGCCATTGCCTATTGGAAGATTCGAGTGGGCGCCCCGAATCCGAATTTTTGAGTTTGGACATCATTAACCATCCTCAGGATGCAGAGTATGGCTACATTTATGTGTGCGACCTCGTCTACCCACCGGAGTTACATCAGAAGACCAGGTATTTCCCACTAGCTCCAATGAAGCAAAGGTTGACGAGAGCTGGTTGTCTGAGTATCAGTTGGCTCTAAAAGACCAATTGAATTACAAACCTGCAGCACAGGGTAAGTTACTTCTCACTTGTAATGATAAAACAGTATGTTGTACATTATCGTTTGTTGAGTCTGTATTGTAAGTTAGGTATGCGGGTTAGCAAAATTCATAGAGTGTTGAAATTTCGTCAGGGTACGATCTTTGGCCCGTACATTGAAATGAACATTAAGCGACGCATTGCAGCGCAAACGGACTTTGAGAAGAAGATACTAAAGTTAAGTTGTAATGCCCTTTATGGCAGGACGCTCCTTTCCCCCAGGCGATTTAGATCAATTAAGATAGCATTCAGCAAAGAAGAGGCCCAAAGATATAGCTCCTCGAACGACTGCATTCGATTTGAAATTTTGTCTGAGAATTGTGTGTTGTATGAGATGAAGAAAAGGAAGGTAAAGTGTAGCTTTCCATTGCAGATTGGTTTTTATATTTTAGATTATAGCAAGTTGATAATGTATGAATTTGTCTATTGCACTCTCTTGGAAAAGTTGAATTGCTCCATCACCATCATGTATTCAGATACCGATTCTATCATCGGTGTGTTTCATACGTCAGAGTATGAAGAGGAAATCAAAAAGATTGCAGATGATCACCTCAATCTTTCATCCTATCCCATTGATCATCCACTCTATAGCAATAAAAATAAAGGGGCATTGTTCCACTTCAAGGATGAGACTGGAGGTAGGATAATTGAAGAGGTGGTTGCTCTGAAAGCAAAAATGTATTCTATCCGATTGAGTGACGATAGTCAAATTGCTAGAGCAAAATGTGTTAAGAAAAGTATTGCTCGTAAGAATTGCATCATGATGTATATAAAGATGTTTTGTTTAATAGTGTGAAGGTAAGTCACCCCCAAAGGACCATATGTAGTAAGCGCCAATGCATGTATACAGTAGAAACAACTAAGCTTGCACTCATGCCATATGATGATAAGAGATATCTCTTTAATGCTATTGAGTCATATCCATATGGAAGCTGTGAAATTGGTAATGAGTAAGTATATTCTTTATTATGTGTATTGTGTTTCTTCTGTTACAGGTCGTGAAGGTTTTTCGACTGGTTTTTCTCCTTCACCTGATTGGCATCACAATTGGCACAATTCCCGGCACAATTGGCTTTACAACTGGCAACTTGATTGGCATAATAAATATATCTCAACTTGATTGGCATTAATAAATATATCTCAACTTGATTGGCATTAATAAATATATTTTCACTCGTACTTTTTGTGTATGACCCTTCTTTGCATGTCTCTGCATGTTATAAGCGCGCGGACAAGCCTCCGCACTGGCGCCGCGCCCTCCGCACACGCGACGGTGTCCCAGACGCTGTGGGGTTCGAACCAGACACCCATGTTTCTAAGTGGACACCTTGTAGTTTCGGCAAGACCAATTACTACTTACTTGCTTACATTGTACTTATTTACTTCCCTCCAGTTGAAGAATGTCAACGGGCGTGGCAGAACCTCAGAGACCGCTATGCCCGGGAGCTACGGGCCACCAAGCAACCCAGCGGGTCCGGCCGATCTAACAGGCCAGAATGGCCGTTCATGAAGCCTTTGAGCTTTTTGTCACCCTTCATTAGGACACGGTATTTCTTATTTCACTTATGAAAGTCTAGTCCGGTGGTGACACACTTTGCTTATTGGTTCATTGAACAGGACAGTGTTGTCAAGAAAAACGCAGGGCACCATTCCCCATCAGCCTCCAACGAACTGCGCCAGCTCCCTGCCAACCCCTCCAAGAGTACTGCCTGACATACACAGTGACATAATTGAGGAGCACAGTATAAATGACACGTTAGTACAAACAGGGCCACAAGGTAAGCATCAGTGTTTGGAGCGGGGCGCAATACTTAACGATTCCATATATTCAGCCTTGCTGCTCAGCCTTGTGCGTGATGGCACAGGAACCCCTGCAAGTGTGCCGGGAACAGAATTATCGTCACCCTCACCAGTGGCACAATCTAGTTCTGTAAGCCCATCATTGCATCATTTTGAATGTGTACATTGGAGATCTGGAGATGTCACATCTCTGGCTTTGCTGGAAATATGAATTTTTTTATGCTTTGAAAATTTGGAAATATTGTTTGTATAGGTCAGGGTGCCAGAACATTGCGAAGTTGTTCACCAGAGTATGATAGTAGTTATCTTTCACATTTTGAGGGTGCCCTTATCACATTCTCCCATATGAAGCATTTTAGGATGTGTTTGCAAATGTCATCTTGTGCGAATTGGAATGGCCAAGTTGCATGCTGGATTCATAGTGCATTCTGCAATAGATGAAAATTTTAATTTTCCTCTTCCTCATATCAGTAAGAATAAAAAGAAAAAGGCAAAGTTGTTTAACTCATGATTTTCTGAGTTTCTTTATTTTTTATTTTTTTCTAGTTACATATCTAGGTGAACTCTATCCTCATTCACTATGTCCTATGCCTTGTATTTGTTGTGAGCTTTTTGATTAAAACATTCACCTCCAGGAAAGTTTGGGGTCACAGTTCACACCCTCGGCTACCTTCGAGGTTCTACAAGAACAGGAATCCCGGGGAGAAACTCCAACGGTGGGTTGTGCGAGGCCTCCAAAGAGAAGGAGACCTGAACAGACCGTTGCGGCCCTTCAGGATGTACTCGTGTCAGCCACAAGAAAAATGGCAGAATCTAGTGCATGCCAGCAGCCCCACATCGACTTCTCCGACAGTAACACTCTTTTTTTACTTAGTTTAAGGGAAAAAATGGCGAGCTTGTCGGAGAAGAAGCAGCACGAAGCTCAAATGCGTATTCAGCAAGTGCTGTTTGATGTCATGTATGGTGAAGACACAGACGAAATCATGTTCTTCTCTTCCATAATTTGTTGAAAAATGATGCCTTCATTTACACATGTACATGCACTGTTTACTGTAGTCTGACAGAAACGATACCATTAGTAACAATACTGGTGTGAAGCCAAGCAGTGATGTTCCGAGTTCTGTACACACCTCTCATTACTGACACACAAATTTGGAACACAGTGTGTATGTCTTCCTACAGTTCATTTTTCTGGCAGGCATCCACGTCGTAGGATGTCGTGCTGTCCCTCTTCCTCTCCAACTGAGCAGAAGTAGTTTGCGTACGCATTCCTCACATTACAAGCATTTGCAGAGTACATATTACTGCTGAGAGACGATGCGTCCCTGATTGCATCACTGGATGAAACACATGTCCACCAGTTGCAAGGCACAACTTTGCCAGCCGAGTTTTCTATGTCTGTGTATCCAGCAGGGCAACACTGTCGCTCCTGTGTAGACTGTTTCGTCCTCGGTGCGGAGGTAAATATGGAGGCATACCGTGCTCATCACTATATGGCCCTCAGTGTAGGGAGGCTTGCCGTTATGGGCTGACAGTAGATGCGCCATCTGCTTGCTAGGATGCCAAAACTGTTCTCAATAATCCTCCTTGCTCGTGAGAGCCTGTAGTTGAAGGCGGCCTTCTTCAAGGGTAGCTGTTTCCCAGGGTAGGGCTGCATCAGATTTGGCAGCAATGGGAAGCCTCATCTGCGACGACTACATGTGGGAGTGCCAATGAACAACCTGGAAGCTTTTTTGTTCGAGGGACATCAAGGCTTCCGTTTGCCAGCTGGAACCCAAATTCATAGTTCCTAAAAATGCCGCCATCACTTCCTCGGCCTTGTTCCTCAATGAGAACCTTAAGGAATCGATATCTTGCATCACAAAGGGCAAGAAGGACGATGCTGTAGTAACCTTTGTAATTGAGGAACTCTGAACCTCCATTTGGCAGCCTCTGAATGGCCACATACTTGCCATCAAGCGCTCCAATGTTTCAGAGCCCCTCGAAGTCTTGCGCTACTCTTTCCCACGTAGAAAAAGCAGGGCACTGAAATAGAAAATAGTAATAATAATAATCATAAAATAAAATAACATGTGACAGCTTCGAACACTTATGCTACTCACAGAATAGCGCTATGCTGCTAGCACAGGGTTCTCAAGGACATTTACAAAATATCACACTACAGAATACACACCAGGAGGTATATAGGCTCAAGAACATGCCAGATAGCCTCGCAGGTTCCACGGATGACTCCACAGGCTGTGGATTTCCCGATTCTGTAACTCGCTTAGCATATCTGTTGAGAGGAGCCGTGAGCAAGGTACCTAAAGAAATGCAGTAGCATATTGCAGTAGGTTGCCAGAGGCAGTCAGTAATAGACTCAATGTACCTCAATGTGATTGCTAGCCTCTCCGCTGCGGGGATGGCCTTTCGGAATGAGGTGTCCATCCGCTTGATACGTGGCTCCACCAGCGATAGCAGGAAGTACATAAATTGTAAGGCACGCACGGTGCGTACTGCGGCCTACAAATCTAGTGAAGAGCATACTGAGCCTAACCTTTCCTTTGTCATCCTGAAATACATTAGAGTGCGTCGCGCCATCGAAGAGCCGCATCTCTCGCACAAGATGATGGTATTCCCCGTAGGTTTCGCGGCTACGAAGAAGCCTTCGTAACCATGCTCTTCGTCCTCTGTGCTCGTGGTGTATCAAGAGGAATGATGAGATGACTTGAGCAACTAGCGCCCAGTTCACGGTGCTTCCACATGACATGTAAACAGCAACGCAGTTAAGAGCATCGTCAAGCGTCCAAAGCAGCCGGAACCGAGGCGCTGGACGCCATGTTGCTCTCTGGCTCTATTTCGCTTTTCTTCGGAAGGATGGCGCTCTAGGAGGCCGCTCCTCATTGGAGGAACGGAGCGCCGAAACGTAGTAATGTGAACAATGGAGAAACGTAGCCGGCAACGAGATGGGTACTACGTAAGCGCAACCCGTAGCCCGTAAGCGTAAACGTGACAGTGTGAACCAGCCTTTAGGGTAGCCAAGTTGTCGCCAGTGGCGTTGGAGGACGAGTCTTTCTGGGAGGTACCGGTTACAGTATAGGAGGTAGTGCTCGATGTCGGCTTCCACATAACAAGTTGTGCAATCGGGGGAGTTCGTCTGGCGCATGTTATGCAGGAGTGAGGGTGTCCGTGCAACATTCATTCGAAAGCGGTGGAGGAGTGATTCTTCAGCTCTATTGCAGCGGCAGGCAATAGTGAAGTCCTGCATGGGGTCAATTAGACGTACGAAGTGGTGATATGAGGTAGAGTCCGCTCGGAACTGCCGGGTACGGACACAACGCCACCGACGAATGTGCAGGGAGCAGACAGAGATCGTTAGGGGCAAAGGGGTGGCAGGAAGAGCTGTGTTAGATGTTGCGTCTCTTGCTATTATGTCTGCGCGGGTGTTACCCAGAAGGCCTACGTGTCCCGGGATTCATTGAAGCGTCACAGAATGGCCAGTTGCCGCAAGTTGTGTCAGAGCTTGTAGTATGAGCGTGTGGAGAGTGCATATGGTGCTGGGGCGAAACGAGAGCAGCAAATCCAGGGAAGCCTTGCTGTCAGCCTTGCTGTCATGCACAAGGCGGGAACCGCTAAACGTGCGTCAACACGGAAAAAAGGCTTGGTCACTGCTGAACCAGTCTAAACATGCGAGAAAAGGCTTAACACGAGCGCAGTCAAACATCGGCAAATCACTCGTTGGTCACCGCTAAACACGGCGAACATGCGAGAAAGGGAACGCAGCAAATCACTCACCTTTTCCCCCGCGGCGACTGCTCATCAGGCAGGCAGAAACTGAGCGGGCGCAGGGACTGCGGAGCACACGTCTGCTCTCCGCGACAGCCAGCGAGAAACTGACTGGGATGCCGCGCTGCGGCAGCTATGGATGCGCGCGCGCTCCTAGCGCCCTCTGCGTCGCCCGCCCGCGGGTGGTTTCGGTTTCGCCTCTCCGCTGCGCGCGCGCGCTCCTAGCGGCGACTGGTGACTGCTCAGTTTCGGTTTCACTCTCCTTTCAGTGCGCGCGCGTTTATCTGTATAAAGGCAGTGCACGTTTATCTGTATAAAGGCAGCGCGCACTGCGCTCGCGTAGTAGCCATTTTAGAACTATATCCTACAACGCCAGTTACGTCGTCCTGTGGCGCACCGTGCGCAGCGTGCACCAGATGGCACATTTCGGGCAACAGCTATTTGGCAGAAAAAGATTGGAGTATTTTCTGGACGCATATAAACAAGCGATGTCATCGCCCCACGCTTATTTACTCGTGAATCTTCACAACTATACACACGAGGATCACAGGTTGCGTAGCAATATCTTTCCGGGCGAACGTCAATATATCTCCGCCCTCACCTCACTTTACTCAAAGTACTCTCCACTCTACCCCCTCCGCGCCGTCGCGACGTCTTGAGACGTTCTTCCTCGTCCGACATGAAACACCTCTCCGAAATTTGCCTTAATGTATTGAACGGAAAGGTGGCTCTAGCTCCAGACACGTTTGCGCGTTTGAAGAAGCACAAACGCTTTTTACAACGGCTCGCCTACAAAAAGATTCACAAGAATCTGCAACGTTTGAAGCGCTATCTGTCTCAGCAGAGAGGACAGGGCGTTCTTTCGTCGGTGGTTCCTCTCCTACTTTCCGCTGTGTTGAACCTTTTCGTCAATGGCCAAGAGAATTGAAGTGACCACCTCCTCCTCCATCGGAAACATTCTTTCCTCTAAGGAGAGTGGTGACGTCAAAGTGAAACTCATACTGCAAGCACCGTATCGCATACTCAAGCAGTACGGATTTGACCCCTACGACAATAAAAACAAGGCGCCCGACGCTACAAATGACTTTGGCTACTCGCTCCTCTCTCCAGAGGTGTACGAAGAGGAAGCGGAAAGGGTGGTCTCGGAATTAAAGAAGGTTCTTTCCTGGGATCGGGGGGGTTGTGTCTCCGTGTCTGGCAAGCCCATCAGGCACTCCTCCGTTTACGAACTCGTCGTCAATTATTTGTTGCAACGTAAGACGGGAAAGAAACCTTCCTGGTTCCCCAAAGTCTCGAAACTATTGCGACTGATTTCTCTGCCCAAATCTCGCGAGTCTCAACAGCAGCAGCAGGCCTCCATTGCGTGGACGACTTATGGAGGGATATGAGAAACCAGCGGGTGGTTTGGGGGGGTGTGGACCGCTATAGAAAAGCGCATCACTTGAGCAAAAAGAAGGCTCTCGCCATTCTCAGAAAGCTGGATGCCTACACGCTACACCATCCGGTCAGAAGAAAGTTTAATAGGAGACGTATCATCGCGCTCAAGATCAACGACGTGTGGCAAATGGACCTCGCCGACTTTTCAAAGTACAAGAGATTCAACGGCGGCTACCGCTACATTCTCGTGGCAATCGATTCCCTCTCCCGCTTTCTGCGCACCCTCCCGCTAAAGACGAAGCGCCCTGCCGAAATGAAAAGGGTCATGATAAGACTTTTTCGGGGAGGTAACGCACCTACACGCATCTTTTGCGACAGAGGAGGGGAATTCTATAATAAGACCGTCAAGGAGTATCTGTCACGAAAGAAGGTCCACACGTATTCCACCTTCTCTCCAGTAGTCAAAGTATCGCAGGCAGAACGCGTGATACGCACTTTACGCGACAGAATATTCCGTTATTTTAGAGTAACCGGAAAATACCACTTTGTCTCTGCGCTTCCCAAGATCGTGCGCGACTACAACAACACCAAACACAGGACTTTGGGCATCAGCCCGTCCGAAGTCACACCCGAAAACGAATTGGAGCTGTTCAATAAGATAAATGGGAAGCCCGTCGTACCCTCCGCGAAAAAGAAGCTCAATGTGGGGGATAAAGTGAAGGTCCTACTACACAGAAAAGGTTTTCATAAGAGCTCGGAAGGGAGTTGGTCGCCTCATATTTTCACCGTCTCCCGCCTGAGAGACACCTCCCCTCCAGTTGTGCACCTGGAAGATTACCGGGGTAAGGAAGTGGACGGATCTTTCTACCTGGAGGGGGTACTCGTCGTAACCCGAGACGCCAATCAGCCTTGGGCAGTAACGAAAGTGCTGAGAAAGAAGCAAATGAACGGTCAGAGCTTCTGCTTGGTTCGCTGGTTCGGTTACGACAAAGAACACGACAGTTGGGTTCTGAGCAGCAACGTGGTCAAGATTGGGAAATGATGTCAGACATCTACGTCCACCTGCTCTCGAACGCCAGCATGGATAAGTTTCCCTCGAATAAACTCAACGCCTTCACGGTAGCTTTCGATAGTCCGCTTCAGCTCTCGAATCGCTATAAAGTCGGTCTGATGGATCTCAGCATAAGCAACGATTTTTTAAATATCGGGTACGAAAGGCAAGATGTGAAAATCGAGGTTTCTTTCGAGGACACTGTCGAATCCGGGAGAACTTTTCGTGTCACCTCCGATCTCAATAGGGATTTGGGAAAAGCCCTTTCGGAATTTAACGTTTCTTTCGCGTACAATAAATCGCGATACGACTTCGTCTTACCTGTGGACGTGAAAGCCGTGGAATTGGACCCTCGGCTCGCACAGGCGCTCGACGCCTCGCTAGCGTCCCGCGAAGCAGGTCGTGCGGTGAAGCCTCCCAAATTGAGTGAACGCGAAGCCACCTCCATCTTATTGGAGCACGCCGCACCCGTCGCTTTCGGCGACGTCACTTTGAATTCGGAAACCACGACCCTACGGAACACACTCAACAAGTATTTCCAGACGCACAAGCGGGACGCCTCGCTAGAATTCACGGATAACATCGACGCGTCGATAACATGGACGCTGCAGAAACGCGTGTTTTTTTTATCTCAAACACACGTACAATCTTCTTCAGTCACAGAGTGACACTGATGGTCCATCTTCTCCATCTTCCTTCAATAGTCGAGGTCCTTCGCAACGTACGTCGAACGGTACCGTCCGACAGCCGAGAAACAGGCGAATCAATCGGTCCGTCCAATGCTTTTGCTCTGAAAAATGTGAACGATTATATAACGTATTAAAACATAATGAGGAAGCGTACGTTTGGACCACAATCCACCGCAGTTGGTGCAGAAGAAGCGGGCGTTGCCAATCTCCCGAAATATGTGAGGCGGGAAAAAACTGACTTCACGCGCAGCAAAAGTGTTGTACACTGGAAACGAAACTCTTCAAACATTTCGACGATGATGACGTCATGGGTATTACTTACGAGGATCTACCAAGCTGATCATGATGGCACGAGAATGACGATCAAACATTCGCTTCGACATTTATAGTAAAGCTTTTCCTCTCACTCTCTATGACGTCATTGATCGTGTTTGAACATGTTAAGACGTTTTTGAACATGTTTGGACGTGTTCAGACACGGACGGCGAACCGTCGAAGTCGCCCCTGGACACACTAGTTCCTCTCTCTCTCTCTCTCCCCCTCTCTATGACGTCATTGAACGTGTTTGAACATGTTTGGACGTGTGTAGACACGAACCCCGCAATACGAAAAACGTCACGCAGCATGAATTAGACTAGTGGTTAGTGTGTCGCGTCCAGTGTAGGAGGTTCCTGGGTTTGAATCCCACACTGGGTCTTCTCGTCGTCAAGTCGTCCCAGAGTGTTAGTTAGACATTAGTGTAATGTTTTATTCAACGTCGATGGTGTCGTTGTTATATGCGACATCGCAAAGGAAAAAGGCGCGAAAGACGGAAGGCGGGGTGGCCAAAGTACAGACGACACCGTCGCAATGCGTGGAGGAGGAGAGCGGTGTAGCGACTATAAAAGGTGCGCTGGTTCTACGACGATTGATCGAAAGCCCACGAGGGGCATCCATCCACGGCGTGAGTCGTTTCGTGGACCAAAATGTAAGTCGACCGTCTCTGCTGTGAGAGTGTATTCTACGTATGGCATTGTTTTTCAGGAACCAGTAGCCGCTCTCACCGCATGACACTGAACACACACAGGGACTCACCCCATCCTCTCTCATCATCAATCTCAAGCGTTCCTCAACTGAAGGGAAAAGTGAGCATTGTTTCGTGAGAGGAAATCTCGTACTGATTTTGTTTGACCGCAGTGCAACGCTGTCTCGTATGTCAGTACGACCCCATCGATGCCATGCTCGTGGCCGTAGAAAGAGAGCACGAAGCTAGAATAGAGAATCTCGGTAATAGCCCAGTCGTCCTTTCAGATGACGACGACGACAACAGAGTCAGTAGTCCGCCTTTCGTAATACCTGAAACGGACGACGACGAACCCCTAGATGGACATGACAATGCAGACGAATTGCTCATGTGGGAAGGGAATCAGTCGTATGCAGATTTCATTCCTCTGTCTGGTAGGGTTCGAGATGAATCACCAGATGCAAGCCCAGAATTTCAAAACGAAGCTGAGCCTGTCCAGGGTCGTAGAATCGTTGAATTGCGAGAACACGTCGTAGAGAATCATCCCTCTGTCAGGAGAGACGATTCCTTCCTTTTTTTGTCAGAGATGAGGCATTTGACGGAACGGCTACTAGGTACACGCTTCTTTGTTCCCCACACGACGACAACGTCGACGATTTGCGACTTTATCTACCGAGAATAACTCCAGTAATCACGCGCGTCCTCGAAGCTTATCCCATGCCTTTCAAATTTTGTCTGTGCTCGAAGGCGCTCATGATTAAGGACGGAGCCGACGGGTTGACTTCTCATCTCCTCCACGTGAACCTTCACTTGAGAGTGGTGCATAACCGCCAAGAAATCGAAGGCGCGATAAATGCTGCCATCGCAGCGTCCTCGCAACGCATAGAAAACTAGGTGACGGAAGGGTCTGGTTTCACCTCGAACGACGTCCAATGTGCCGACTCAAAACTAACGCGTTTGAAACGGAAGCGGATTGGGTGCACGACCGAGCTTCCCGAGCTGCTAAAAAGAAAACGAAAGACTCTCACAAACGTCAAACTTCCGCCGAATCACGAAAACGAGTGTTTCAAGTATAGTGTGCTGGCACTCTTGCATCCGTTGAGGAATAACCCAAACGATTATGCTAGATACTGCAAATACATGAATCCTTCAAATCCGGAGACGCGCGTAACGTAGTGGCCGCCCTGCTTCCCAGTCACTTACGAAGACATTTCCCTGTGGGAGAGAAAAAACAAAATCTCCGTGTACATCTACGTGTTCGACGAGCAGACGAGTTCGATAACAACAGGACGGGTTCCCTGCACGCTCTATAAGGATAAAGTCCACTTGCTCGAGGTTAGAGAGCATTTCTATGGAATCAGAAAATTTAGCACTTTCATGGGACGAAGTGACTGCTTTTATTGCGAGAGAAGCACGTCTGGTTACGGGACGAGAGAGGCATTGCAGCAACACGAACGTCTGTGTCGCGACGTAAACGAAGTGATTCTCGAAATGCCAAAGGCGGGGGAGTGTGTCTCCTTCAACAAGATACAGTACATGCATCCCTATCCCTATTTCGCGGCGCACTCGTTAAGGACGCCGTGAGTGTGCACAGGATGAGCTCGTACTGCATCGTTGTAGTGAGAAGTTGGGACGGGAAAATACTAGGCCTAGATGGCTATTTGGGACCTAACGCGGCAGAGAAATGCTTGCTCTCGCTCAAGCGATTTAGCGATCAAATCGATAGGTTGAACCGTTGTCTCTCACCGTTGGTCATGAGTATGGAAGACCACTTTCGGCACGCGAGCGCTACGCACTGCGAATATTGTGGAATCGAATTTAACCGACAAACGCGAAAGGTGTCGCATCACGACCACAGCCGCTTCGTAGAGCCCGGTTCTTCGAATTTGGTCGCGACGCTGTGTGATACGTGTAACCTTACGTGTCGTAATACTAAAGAACTCGTCGTGTGCGTGCACAACCTGCAATACGATTTGAGCTCCCTTCTCCGCCACATGCACGGAATATTCTGTCGCGTAAAGTACGTATCACGCGTTCTGCCTGCGATACTTTGATTACTGGAGAGAAGGTGGAATACGTGTGGACCTTCTTTCGTGACAGATACTCCTTGACGGTCTTATTATAGAATTCCCCTCCTCTGTCACAAAAGATGCGTGTAGGTGCGTTACCTCCCCGAAAAACTCTTATCATGGCCCTTTTCATTTCGGCAGGGCGCTTCGTCTTTAGCGGGAGGGTGCGCAGAAAGCGGGAGAGGGAATCGATTGCCACGAGAATGTAGCGGTAGCCGCCGTTGAATCTCTTGTACTTTGAAAAGTCGGCGAGGTCCATTTGCCACACGTCGTTGATCTTGAGCACGATGATACGTCTCCTATTAAACTTTCTTCTGACCGGATGGTGTAGCGTGTAGGCATCCAGCTTTCTGAGAATGGCGAGAGCCTTCTTTTTGCTCAAGTGATGCGCTTTTCTATAGCGGTCCACACCCCCCAAACCACCCGCTGGTTTCTCATATCCCTCCATAAGTCGTCCACGCAATGGAGGCCTGCTGCTGCTGTTGAGACTCGCGAGATTTGGGCAGAGAAATCAGTCGCAATAGTTTCGAGACTTTGGGGAACCAGGAAGGTTTCTTTCCCGTCTTACGTTGCAACAAATAATTGACGACGAGTTCGTAAACGGAGGAGTGCCTGATGGGCTTGCCAGACACGGAGACACAACCCTCGCGATCCCAGGAAAGAACCTTCTTTAATTCCGAGACCACCCTTTCCGCTTCCTCTTCGTACACCTCTGGAGAGAGGAGCGAGTAGCCAAAGTCATTTGTAGCGTCGGGCGCCTTGTTTTTATTGTCGTAGGGGTCAAATCCGTACTGCTTGAGTATGCGATACAGTGCTTGCAGTATGAGTTTCACTTTGACGTCACCACTCTCCTTAGAGGAAAGAATGTTTCCGATGGAGGAGGAGGTGGTCACTTCAATTCTCTTGGCCATTGACGAAAAGGTTCAACACAGCGGAAAGTAGGAGAGGAACCACCGACGAAAGAACGCCCTGTCCTCTCTGCTGAGACAGATAGCGCTTCAAACGTTGCAGATTCTTGTGAATCTTTTTGTAGGCGAGCCGTCGTAAAAAGCGTTTGTGCTTCTTCAAACGCGCGAACGTGTCTGGAGCTAGAGCCACCTTTCCGTTCAATACATTAAGGCAAATTTCGGAGATGTGTTTCATGTCGGACGAGGAAGAACGTCTCAAGACGTCGCGACGGCGCGGAGGGGGTAGAGTGGAGAGTACTTTGAGTAAAGTGAGGTGAGGGCGGAGATATATTGACGTTCGCCCGGAAAGATATTGCTACGCAACCTGTGATCCTCGTGTGTATAGTTGTGAAGATCCACGAGTAAATAAGCGTGGGGCGATGACATCGCTTGTTTATATGCGTCCAGAAAATACTCCAATCTTTTTCTGCCAAATAGCTGTTGCCCGAAATGTGCCATCTGGTGCACGCTGCGCACGGTGCGCCACAGGACGACGTAACTGGCGTTGTAGGATATAGTTCTAAAATGGCTACTGTCGAAAAAGATGTTTTGAACGAGTAAGAAGATCGATGCGTTGGCGTGGTGAGAACCCCGAATGAAAAGATCGGTCACCTCCTTAAAGGAACCGGCGTCGGTCATGTGATCGTCGACGACGATCAGCGTGGCGCGCGACGTGTCCCACTCTCGTGGTAGCTCCTTGGTAAATTTTACGGAGTCCCCAAATTCGTCCTGCATGCTCGGCGAAGCATATTTCTGCATGTAGAATATTTGTGACGGAGGCTTGTCCACCACGTCATTCAGGTTCCTCAGCACGTTTGCAACGAAAGTAGATTTGCCGCACATAGAGGGGCCGCTTAAGATACAGCGAAAAGGATGACGGAAACGAAAAGGTTCGGGGGGGGGGGGAGACATGTTGCGTGCGTACACGTTGCGCGAAGAAAAAGAAGAGACTGAGACTCAAGAGAAATGCATCGCTTTTATTTACACGTCGTCGTCGTCATCGTCTACATCAGAACTGCGTTCCCAATACAGATTATCCAGGCTAAAGTTGAACTTCTTTTTCGCCAGTCTGTCTGCCGCTAAGATGCGGTCGAGCGTCTTCATCTTGTCCTGACACATTTCTTGACGCGCTTGCAACCATTCCAGGCGGTGGACTTGAAAGGCTTCCTCCACGATGCCGCGAATAAATTCGCGAAGTTCTTCGTTTTTTGTCTTTCCTCGCCGACGAGAAACGCAGGAGAATAAACCACACATGGCGTTTTCCACGTATCGGTCAGAATGATGACGCGAGCGCACTGCGCGCTGCCTTTATACAGATAAACGTGCACTGCCTTTATACAGATAAACGCGCGCGCACTGAAAGGAGAGTGAAACCGAAACTGAGCAGTCACCCGTCGCCGCTAGGAGCGCGCGCGCGCAGCGGAGAGGCGAAACCGAAACCACCCGCGGGCGGGCGACGCAGAGGGCGCTAGGAGCGCGCGCGCATCCATAGCTGCCGCAGCGCGGCATCCCAGTCAGTTTCTCGCTGGCTGTCGCGGGGAGCAGACGTGTGCTCCGCAGTCCCTGCGCCCGCTCAGTTTCTGCCTGCCTGATGAGCAGTCGCCGCGGGGGAAAAGGTGAGTGATTTGCTGCGTTCCCTTCTCGCATGTTCGCCGTGCGGCTACTAGGTACACGCTTCTTTGTTCCCCACATGACGACAACGTCGACGATTTGCGACTTTATCTACCGAGAATAACTCCAGTAATCACGCGCGTCCTCGAAGCTTATCCCATGCCTTTCAAATTTTGTCTGTGCTCGAAGGCGCTCATGATTAAGGACGGAGCCGACGGGTTGACTTCTCATCTCCTCCACGTGAACCTTCACTTGAGAGTGGTGCATAACCGCCAAGAAATCGAAGGCGCGATAAATGCTGCCATCACAGAGTCCTCGCAACGCGTAGAAAACTATATGACAGAAGGGTCTGGTTTTCATCTCGAACGACGTCCAATGTGTCGACTCAAAACTAACGCGTTTGAAACGGAAGCGGATTGGGTGCACGACCGAGCTTCCCGAGCTGCTAAAAAGAAAACGAAAGACTCTCACAAACGTCAAACTTCCGCCGAATCACGAAAACGAGTGTTTCAAGTATAGTGTGCTGGCACTCTTGCATCCGTTGAGGAATAACCCAAACGATTATGCTAGATACTGCAAATACATGAATCCTTCGAATCCGGAGACGCGCGTAACGCAGTGGCCGCCCTGCTTCCCAGTCACTTACGAAGACATTTCCCTGTGGGAGAGAAAAAACAAAATCTCCGTGTACATCTACGTGTTCGACGAGCAGACGAGTTCGATAACAACAGGACGGGTTCCCTGCACGCTCTATAAGGATAAAGTCCACTTGCTCGAGGTTAGAGAGCATTTCTATGGAATCAGAAAATTTAGCACTTTCATGGGACGAAGTGACTGCTTTTATTGCGAGAGAAGCACGTCTGGTTACGGGACGAGAGAGGCATTGCAGCAACACGAACGTCTGTGTCGCGACGTAAACGAAGTGATTCTCGAAATGCCAAAAGCGGGGGAGTGTGTCTCCTTCAACAAGATACAGTACATGCATCCCTATCCCTATTCCGCGGTGTTGGACACGGAGAGCGTCTTGGAAAAGGACGCACTCGTTAAGGACACCGTGAGTGTGCACAGGATGAGCTCGTACTGCATCGTTGTAGTGAGAAGTTGGGATGGAAAAATACTAGGCCTAGATGGCTATTTGGGACCCAACGCGGCAGAGAAATGCTTGCTCTCGCTCAAGCGATTTAGCGATCAAATCGATAGGTTGAACCGTTGTCCCTCACCGTTGGTCATGAGTATGGAAGACCACTTTCGGCACGCGAGCGCTACGCACTGCGAATTTTGTGGAATCGAATTTAACCGACAAACGCGAAAGGTGTCGCATCACGACCACAGCCGCTTCGTAGAGCCCGGTTCTTCGAATTTTGTCGCGACGCTGTGTGATACGTGTAACCTTACGTGTCGTAATACCAAAGAACTCGTCGTGTGCGTGCACAACCTGCAATACGATTTGAGCTCCCTTCTCCGCCACATGCACGTTCTAAATCTGGGCGAGCCGTGGATCTTAGCTTCGAGTACGGAAAAGATGAGAGGGTTCAACATTGGGGATCTCCATTTCCGCGATACCACGCAGTTTTTCAACCTGTCCTTGTCGACCCTGGTGGAAACCCTGCTTGCCAGCAGTGGCGAGAGCGCGTTTCATTGTACCCGCCAAATGTATGGTGACCGTTTACGACACCTCCTGAGGAAGGGCATTTACCCGTACACCTTCGTCGACAGTTTCGAAGCGTACAATTTGCCCGCACTACCGCCAAAGGAAGCTTTCAAAAGTGACCTGAACGACCAAGAGATCACAGACGAGGACCATCAGTACGCCCTCGATATTTTCGAATTGTTCGAATGTAAGAACCTCGGTGGTTACACGCGTCTCTACGTCACGCTCGACGCCTGCCAGCTCTGCGACGTCGTGCTGCATTTCAGGAAGACTGCGCTAGAGACGGATAGGTTAGATATCCTACGCACCGTGTCCCTCGCCAGCTACGCGTGGGGCAGCGCTCTGAAGCTCACCAAAGTCAAACTCGAACTCATGAGCGATCGCGAGATGTACGAAACGATCGAGAAGGGAATCAGGGGAGGCATTTGTAACAGCTTCCACAGATACTGTCAGGCTAATCACGAGGAGTGCGACGATTACGATCCCCAGCAAGAAAATACTTTTATCCAGTACCTCGACGTGAATAGTTTGTACCTGTACGCAATGACTTTCCATCTCGCGACAGGTGGTTTTGATGGGTCGATCCTTCGAGGTGGAGCGAGATCGACTTTCTCAACATTCCTCACGATTCGGACGTGGGTCATGTGTATGTGGTAGACTTGTTTTATCCAGAAGAACTGCACGCGCTCACCAGGGATTTTCCCCTAGCACCCGAACACAGTTGCGTGGACGAGAACGAACTGTCCCCCTACCAGCGACACCTCAAAGATGCGTTGGCGCTGAACGCCCCTCCCACAAAGAAACTCTTGCTGACGTGGTACGACAAAGAACGCTACGTCGTTCATTATGCATTGCTCGCTCTGTACGTGAGGTTGGGCATGAAAATAAAACGTGTTCACAGCATCCTCTCTTTCTGCCAAGACGACTTTTTGCGAACCTTCGTGCAGAGAAACGTCGCGTTGAGGAATGCCGCAACCACGAAATTCGAGCGACTTTTGTACAAAACCATGTCCAACAGTACGTTCGGTAAGTCGATACAAAATGTGAGACGCATGAAAAGGTACGCAATAGCCTACGACAAAGAAAGTGCACTACGAAAGGCTAGCTCCATCGACAGTCAGTATTTTCTCATTGCGAGTGACAAGTGCATCTTGTACGAGATGAAACAGCGCCGCATCAAATGCACGCGCCCTTTTTACGTGGGCTTTGCCATTCTAGAAATATTCAAAGTCCGAATGTACAGCTTCGTCTACGAGTCGCTCTTTTCTCGCTTGACGTGTCCAGTGCAATTGATCTATAGCGATACGGACAGCATAATTTTCTCTCTCACGTGTGCAAGTCTGGAAGAACAGCTGATGAAGATTGAGAATGAGTTAGATCTGTCTTCCTATCCACCGGACCACCCGCTTTTCAACGACGAGCACGCGAACCAGATGGGGTACTTCAAAGACGAGACAGGAGGTGGTGTTATTCAGCAAGTCATAGCCATCCGAGCGAAAATGTACAGCATTCTCTTGGCTGGGTCGCACAAACAGATCGCGAGAGCGAAACGAGTTAAGAAGGACGTGGTGATGAAACACTTATTGCACGAAGTGTACCGAGATTCTCTGTTCAATGAAAAGACAGTCTCTCAGAAGCAGTGCACCATCCAAAGTATAAAGCAAACAACGTACACCATTTCGAGACTCAAGAAGAGCTTGGTACCCTATGACGACAAACGCCATCTCGTGGATGCTGTACACTCCTTCCCTTACGAAGTTGCGAATACGGTGAGCTTTGTTATGTTTTGACGCGTATACAATTACGATAGTACTCTCTCCTTGTGCAGCACCAGAAAACCCGGAAGAGAGCCCGAGACCGTCGACGTCAGGCATCGAGTAACCGTGGAACAAAAAGCTGCACGCGCATGTAATCGAGAATAAAAGTTCTAGTCGAGACATGCTTCTCTCTCTCTCTCTCTCTCGCAGACAGGAGAGGCACGGGTCATCGTGGCAGTGTGGTAGCGGAATGGGTGTACGAAAAGAATGACCATTCCATCATCGTACTGGCACCGTGACCCGCGCAATGACGACGCTGCGATGAAGATTCCCCATATCTTTCTGTTGAGGCAAGTCAGGGAGGGTGCAGGCATCTATCGACCAACTCCTTTGTATGTATTCAATACAGATGTTTCAGTGAAAGAAAACACAGAGTCTCGTCAAAGTTATTCGGACTGTTTAATGCGTTGCATGTCGATAGCTAAGCGGTATTTCAATAAGTCGGTGACAAAGTTCGCGATGTAGACTGCTTGCAAATGTCGCTGCTTCTGCAGGGCGTGCTTAATATGAGCGATGGCATGAGCGAGAAGGTCCACGATGTCTGCAGCGATGTAGTTGAATTCTGCGTTGGCCAGACTCACAAATTCGCTCATCAGTCTCAGGGGTCCGTCCGGAACCGTTATGCAGACGTTCTTGTAACGGGCGTAGATCCAACACACCATCTCCTGCAGCGGCCCCGGCAAGATCTCTCCTATATTGCCAAAGCCTACCATGTCTATCACGTAGCGAAAAGCAGTGATAACGAGCTCATTGCGGGGACTTTCGGCGCTGAAACATTCCTTCTCCATTTCTTCCCAAGAAGCGTGGGTGCGGGAACAATTTTGTAACGAGTGGTAGCTGAACATCTTCACGTATTGATGACGCGAGCGCGGTGCGCGCTGCCTTTATACAGATAAACGCGCGCGCAAAGAAAGGAGAGTGAAACCGAAACTGGGAAGCCACCCGTCGTGCTAGGAGCGCGCGCGCGCAGCAGGAGGAGCGGAGAGGTGAAACCGAAACCACCCGCAGGCGGGCGGCGCAGAGTGCGCTAGGAGCGCGCGCGCGCATCCATAGCTGCCGCAGCGCGGCATCCCAGTCAGTTTCTCGCTGGCTGTCGCGGAGAGCAGTCGTGTGCTCTGCAGTCTCCGCACCCGCTCAGTTTCTGCCTGCCTGATGAGCAGTCGCCGCGGGGGAAAAGGTGAGTGATTTGCCGCGCTCCTTTTCTCGCATGTTCGCCGTGTTTTGCGGTGACCAACGAGTGATTTGCTGATGTTTGACTGCGCTCGTGTTAAGCCTTTTCTCGCATGTTTAGACTTGTTCAGCAGTGACCAAGCCTTTTTTCCGTGTTGACGCACGTGTAGCGGTTCCCGCCTTGCCGATATTTGACTGCGCTCGTGTTAAGCCTTTTCTCGCATGTTCAGACTTGTTCAGCAGTGACCAAGCCTTTTTTCCGTGTTGACGCACGTTTAGCGGTTCCCGCCTTGTGCATAGTGTTGTGACGCTGTGGTTAGGCCTAGTTTTCCCCCGATGTGTACTGTTTTCTCTGTGCTGTTTAGCAGTAGCGATTACACCTTTTCTCTCGCATGCCTAGACTTGTTTAGCAGTGTTGGCATTTTCTACCTGCCGCTAGTGTCTTGTTCTGTCTTTCTCGCCTAGAGCTATGATGGTGGCGCCATCTGGTGTGATGCCTGGCAACTAAGTGGCCACCTGTCGTCGATCTCTGCAACTGCTGGGTGCCAACTACCAACATGGCGGGCGCTGGTCACTCGGGTGTTGCGGAGCGGCTTCTTCGCCGCGGCATCGTCGATTTTCGAATAAATTTTCTCTCCACTCTATTTCTATCTTTTTATTTTATTTTCTACCTGTTTTTTTATTTTTTATGGACTCTCGTAGTGCACAACGCTCAGCTGGTCTGGACACTTCTTAGATGCTCCCCAATTAGTGTGGTGGCTCCCTGGAGGGTGCTGATTAATGTGGGGGGTCCCAATTAGCTCTAATAGCTAATTAAATCGTGTTCAGGACAGTTGAGCGTTGTGCACTATGAGAGTCCAGTACCTACTACTTACGCCAAGTGTTCTCTTCTTTGCACAAAACTTGGGTCTCGGGGAAAACCGGCTTACAGCCTCTGCATTCACGGAGATGCTGCACGAGTTCGCTCGACACAAAGCTCCGTTCATTGTTGCGCCGGTGTTCCCGTAAACGGTCATTGAGGCAGCGCCCCGTTTGCCCTACATAACAAAAGCCGCATTCAAGGGGGATACAATAGACAACAGAGCGGTTACAGGGCACTAGCGGGTCACGGTGCTTGACATTGCAGCCCTTAAAGCTCAGCTACGCCGATTTTCGAGTGTTACAGAATGGAATGGTACTCACACGATGTGTTCATAAGGGAACACTGATTATGTATGCAGAATAGTTATCCTCGCGGTTTTCCGAAAAAGCGAATTTTTAGTTTCACTGACATCCCGTCTTGTGGCCCGCAAACCCTGTGTCGACGACACATTCGTGGTCTGCCCGCGCTCCGGCTTGGCATGACTTTTGGCTTGGTTTCTTCCACCAAGCCGGCCAGTTTCTTCTGCCGAGCCATCTGCTGCAGATTCACATTGGGGAAGTGATAAACAGTTAGCTATTAGGGAGCCAGTATACTTCTGGACTTCACTAAACCCACGAGGAACGTGAGTTTTGCTTCCTTCGACTGCAAAGCATTTGCTAGGCCAGTACAGACTTCCTGGTGTGATTCGTGTTCTGTGCTGCGTGCCGTGAATGCGTGAGCGTTTTGCTCCCGTCTGCAAGAACACTTCAGCATGCAGTTCCAATGTTTCAAACCACAATTTTCCGAAAGACGAAAGAGAAATCTATTGACTACAACAATCGGTTACAACTCCGACTCGGTGCCACCTTCGAAAGCAGGGGTTTGATCTGTTTATCTGGCTCATACGAATGTTACGGAAGCAATGCGCAACTTGTTTCACAAGAAGCCGAAGATGTCTCGTCCGGGATGCTGTGCTAACCTTATCTGCAGCAGGAGATTGCAGGGGCAGGACTAGGCACCAGATAAAGGTAAGACGCGTAATGTTAAGTCAGTCATGCGGTGCAAATTGCATCACGTAGAAGAGAAAGATACGCTATCTGTCAGTTACTGCTTCATCCTTTAGAGATTACGCCCCAGCGGTTGTATTCTCAGTACAGATTTGGAATTGCCTTATTTGTTAAATGATTTCACAGGCGTTCTGGCACCACCGAAAAGCTTGCACTCCACTCTCAACTATCACCGTCTGGGTTTCAAGCTGAAGGCTGTCACCAGTGCCAACCAGACGCCCCTTCAAAGTTCATCTGTTTTTGTTGACGGAACAGTGACACCTGGTACTGAGACATTTCATTTTCTGATTAATCAAGTGCATTCCATCACTTGTGCTCGATTTCTTGTGTTCGTATACCCTCGCTGTTACTCGCTAGCTTAGAGCAACCATGCCTGAGGTGCCAGCGCTTTCAGAGTACATTTAAGCAGTATCATCGTATCATATGCACGGCAGCACATCTTGTGTATTTTGAGTAAGGTATAAATTCAATGTTGGCTCAGCTGTTGTATTTTGGTCACAAATAAGGTGTTCTTCCAGAGCGCTCAAGGGCAGTTCAAGGAGTTTCATGTGTGCAACAGCACATACTTTTTCTCAGTTTTGACTAAGGTAAATCGAAATCTTCCAGTTGATGTCTTTCGGTCGTAAATTATGTTTTTCTAGACATTCAAACAGCATCATGTGTCCAACGGTACATACTTTTTCTCAGGTGAAGTAAGGTAAATCTGTCCGCCGTGGTGTTCTGGCAGTGCAGCAGAAGCTTGTGTTGCATTCAAGTGGTATCATGTACACAAAAACTTGTTTTATGCCTTTCTGTAGCTGCTGTACCAATATTGTGAGTACAGAGACATTCCTGCTATTGTTTGTATCATCTGCAGCAGTATATTGATAATGTTAATTATTCAATGACTTCAGCTAACATTTACATTCTTACTTCCAGGTAAACCTGTCACGCAGATGCCCTACCCCTTGGTATGCATAGTTCAAGATTGTACCGAAACAATCCACCTGGAGCATTATTCTTCAATTGGCAGTGGCATCACTATCACAACACACCACATACTGCATGTCTATGGTGAGTGCACAATGCATCAAACCTATTCTCAGGTACAGGCCAGGTGGTACGCAATTACAACATGAAACAACTGACACAGAGACCGTAAAGTCATGCCTTTTCCTCCGCGCCTCGGGTTTCATGTTATTACCCTCACATGCAGCTCAATTCGCCTGTGCTGTGCAGCATGAGCAAAAGCGTATATTGTTTGTGGTCACATGACACGGAACATAAATACAGTGAAACCTTCCGATGTTGCACCCGCGGTGCAGCCGAAGCGTCTCCTACTTATAGAGGTGCCAGAGTTACAGAATATGACGCCAACAAAAAATGGAAGAGATCACAGCTGTGAGAAATGTCCCCCTTCTTCAATTTGAGGTCCTTAGTGGTACCTGGTGGTGGTGCCTGGTAGTGGATACCTCTACCCACTCTTCACTGATAATTATTACTGATTTTAGTATATCAATTCCGTTCAGATTCTACTCAATGGCATTACCTCTGGTGCTTTTCGAGCAGCAAGGACTTGTCTCTGAAGCGTCAGCCCACTTCTCATAGCTTTGGTGCAGTGCTCGTTCAAAGACTCTAGACAAACTGAAGACAAGTGCTCACATAAAGAATTACAAAGTAGACTGACAGCACTTGTTTTTGGACTCTAAAAACTAAAGCAACAAAATGCTGAGACTAGTATAGGGGAAAAAAGGGGCAAAAGTCAAGGCCACTGGCTCATTTTGGTGCAAAGATGGGCCGATATTGAGGTAATGATGCCAGGGTTTTGTCCGACTTTGCAGGAAAAACCCTATCCTACTTCCAAGATAGGGAGGTGTCCGACATAGAAAATTTCGTCCCCATGTAGTTTCAATGGGAGCCCGCCCGTGCAATGAAATCATGGAGAGTTGTCCGAGGTAGGGAGGTGTCCGACTTTGGAGGTTTTTCTGTACTGTAGAGCATTCTACATCATGTAATCTAACAGTTGTTCACGTTTGGATATTTTAACCATGGAATTTACCCTGCATGCACCATACCATGTCCAAACACGAACAACTGCTAGAGAGCAGCATGTATTGTTTCCGTATAGCACTTATGGCTTGCGTCCTGTGATCGGAAACAGTGGTGTCTTTTTTCTGCTACAACCAGTAAACTACAGTAAAGATTTAAAAATACTGTGTCATACCATAAAGCACTATGGGAAATGGCAGTTTGTAAAACTAGAGAAGACTATCATTAGAATGGGGGACATGTTCTACGGTGAAATTTTATATGTATTGTATGTGCTGTACCACGTAATGCACTGCAGGCCTATCACAGTACAGTATGGTAACGCTCTGAATACTGATTTGCTCAAAAAAAGGAATGTGTGCGTCTCTTGTACTAACTTCCCCTTATGCAAGGTTGTAGAAAAATGTTTTCAGCTAATGGGGAGGGAGAGGACATCATTCTGGAGTCTCGTTGACCTACAATGTGTCGTGTGTGAAGGTCATATTGAAGAGTGTAGGTGGTACAAGACTGTGTTCCCACATTCTTGGCAGTGTTGACTAATAACCATAATAAAGTAGAGGGTACATTTGTTGCTTCATATATTTGTGTCATGGCAAAGTATGTAGAGATACATCTGTCTCAACATGCAGGTGACAAAACTGCTTTTTATGCCTAAACTATGACAAATAGTTGTCTGTTCAGCACCATTAATCATGTGCCGGCCTCCATGACATGTCTGTGACATTCCAAAGTGATTAACATGTCCCATAGATGTGTGCAATGCTGAAGATGACTGTGTACCTTCTACGGATTCTTGATTCAAGAAAAGTACTGTGTGATTTGCTAACAGCGCCTGGCTGTACCTTCACAATTCTACATAAAAATATGTAAAGTTTGCGGAAGGAAACATCATGAAGGTCCATAGCGAAAAACCCTGAGACGAGGGATAGGAAGGGACATACACAATGTCTCAACATAGCGTGTTTATGTCCCTTCTTGTATCTCCTCTTCAGGTCTCGCCATCATGAACACTATCACCAGCTCGCTTGTTGTTGAACCGTTCTTTCAACGATAAGGGTCACTTTCATGGACTGGACGGCAGCAAACATGCTGTCAATAAAAAGAATAATGCAAAGAGCTCAATATGATCCTTAGGCTGTGCGTGGTCATTGCTTTCTGACAAATGGTGTCTTAGAATTTATGGACAATGCCTGCACTGGTAGTATTCTTGTGTTCTTACCCTTGACGCCCATTGTGAGTCATCGGTCACCTGTAACCTGCTGATATGCACATAGCTAAAACAAAGTATATTTGTATTTCTTTGAATACAGTTGGTACAGTCCATTGTTTTTTACATGTTCTTTGGAAAATATAAATAAAAAATTCTCTACTCTGCAAGTCTCCTGTCAGCTCTACAGAGCAGCTTGGAATTTCACTAGAAGCCACGTGTGAAACCTAGACCAAACTAGTGGTGCAGGTCCATATAGGTCATAGATAGATACTATTATTATTAGATCATAGGTCAGGCTTAGGTCCTCGTTGGTAGCAACGCATTTGAATCTTATTAAAAATTGGTGCAGGAGGTGACCAACATAACTAAATACACCAACTGACTCTCACAAATTTTGTGGTGTTATACTTTTGAAACAACATTAATACGCTGCAGTGGTCTTTTCTCCTTTGTTCCTTATAACCTAGAAATATTAGGTCTTCGGCATCACCAGCCTTAGTTGCTGAGCATGCAGTTATTTACGTTGAGCACTGCAGTTTCATATTTGTTTCTCTGGACAAGCAAGCCCGCTTCCCCATTTTGATAAGAGTCTTTCAGCTTTGACAGGGCATTTGTGGACAAGGAAAACATTTGGACTATTGTGTATTTTGCTATGAAGGCAGAGGACACCATCAACCATTTCCACCAAGGTTATTAAATCTGTGATAAAGTACATATACCTTTTGTCACTGACTAATTTGGTGGCAAAGTTACTTTTGTGCAATTTTAAGCGCATGTTTAAAAAAATAGGGTATGGGAAGTGCTGTCTGGTTGAACATGTGGAGTACACAATATAATAATTGGGGGTTTACATCATGAGACAACTGAGTGTGGAATACACAGCACAGTGTAATGTTCCTTATTCTGGCAATGTTAGCATGGTTCAAGAAGTGGGAAATGTTGCACTACCCTTAATAACATCTGTTGGGCCCAGCAAACAGGATACACATACCCTGATCTGAAGACATTATGCCAAACTCAAAAGCAATATGAGATCGACCCGTACGTGTTTATTTGCTAAACTATTATGAATGAAATATGGCCTGTGTGGTACAGAACAATGCGCACACTCAAGTAAACATGCAAAAAATACGTATAAGGGCTCTCGACCTACATGCCGCGATGCGCTCTACGAGATAAACAACACACTACACAACTACATCCAACACTTTTTGTGCGGGGCAACTCTAATGAGCACTTTCATATAACCGACGAATGGTTCAACGAATGCAGTTCGAGTGGTCACGATACATTCCTACGTCGTTCATTGCAGTCGCGCTATGATGCTGCACAATATATGTATCTCGTATAACAAGCCTGGCAATCACACGATGTGCATGGGCAGAAATACGGCCTTCTTTCTTTGAAGACCAGTCCTCTGCAGGTATATGCTCAAACGATCACCAAGTCTCACGTTGTTGCTCAATCGCTCCCATTCCTGCACTTGTAGTAAAAGCAGCAAACGGGTTGACGTGAATGGCAGCTGAACGGTTGAACTGCGAAGTTCTCGAGCACATAATCACAATTTTACGCCGAAAATGATGTTGAGGTGAGTTCGCGGTTGTTGTTTCCATCGTTCAATAGTTCTCGGGATTACCTGGGACGAAACGCTCATCGTAGCCGGCGGCCATAACTGGATTTCCTCGCAAACGGGAGAAGACGCCAGGGAAGTCAGAGAAAGCCTCAGCTTTCATCCAATCAGACGCACGATTCTCTATCTACGTAGATGGAACAGGTTTATCCCATCTACGTCACAAAAATGGCTGCGCCCATGGCTTGTTTTGGTTTCTTTGATGAATTAATTTTCGTAATAGGAAGACAAAATTGAGAAACGAAGGTGTGTTTCGGGGGCAGTTGGATGTGCTCGTTCTGAATATCACAACCGTTTCAACACATCGGGAAATCGGCGTAGCTGACCTTTAAAAACGGGTGTAGGACTTTTTGGTACAGGACATTTCGGTACAGGACCTTTCGGTACACAGACATTTCGGTACACGGCCACACCGCTGGAAGGTGGTCTTCGCCTTCTTAGTCATAAAACGGTGACTTTCTTTTTTTTTTCGAGTACCTAAAATTGCGAGTACCTAGACTATGCATTAACCATGCAATGCGTTGTTTCAGTATGTCATCCAAGGGAAATACTCGAAGCACCCCATGCACGATACATGTCTTTAGATGGTCGCCGCGAAAAGTTATAATTTCCAGGCATTGCCTCTGCAGGGAATGGCAGCCATAAGGCCGGAAAATCGAATCCCCGAACAAACCGATAGTCAAAATTCAAGGCTAAGGTTAGGTTAAATTTTCTTTATATGGTTAGTTCAAAAAGAGTGTTTACAGTTTACACGCCCTTGGACGGACATTATGTTGAAATCTTGTGCGAAAAAATTGAACAATGTCTCTTCGGCCTTCAGATAGGTCGGTGTTTTGATTTTTCGGCCCTTTGTCTGTTGGCCGTTTTAATCTTTTGGCCTTTCGTGTTTTGACCTTTTGATGGGTTTTCCTCTGCAGGACACATAAGGGCTCAAGAATGGTAGTAAATGTGGTGACGGGAGTGTAGGTGTTCCCCTAAAATTGCCTGTATCTGCATGCTGCAATGATGGCAAAGTAGCCTTTCTGCAGTGCCTTACGGGTGGCAACCAGAAGGGCGTAAAAAAGAATGACGACGGAGAAAACGTTCCCGGAAAAAAGTGCCCCCGTATAGCAGGCGGGCATTTTTATCTGGCTTATTTTGTCCTACTCTTTCACAGAAGACATCCCAGATGCCCGTTGTTAATGTAGGTCGTCAAAAATGTTATGTTCGTAAAAAAGAGAAATGAAGAGGTTACCGGACTTTTCAGCAAATCTATTTTCGTTGAAAGCCGGTAAAAAAAGAAAGAAAGAAAGGTCATGGTAATTTTAATTTACAGTGAACAACGCAACGGACAACGAACAGATGTTTTCGTACGTGCAAAACCTTGTAATGCCCTTCCTTTTACAGGGTGTCTTTTTTTATACAGATTTATTATTAAAAATCTATCAGAGTCCCAGATATGCCGTTTGGGTGACAATAGCTGGCAAAGAATATCTGCCGTCCCAGAGATGTTAGAAGTGAAAACAGGACGTCTGTAGCTCATACATTTAAAAAATATATGTATTGAGAACAAAACACGTTGTCATAACCAATAAGTCGAAGACCATATTGCAGCGGTATGGCCGTGTACCGAAAGGTCCGTGTACCGAAAGGTCCGTGTACCGAAACGTCCGTGTACCGAAAGGTCCGTGTACCGAAATGTCCGTACCGAAAGGTCCGTATCCCCTTAAAAACAGAAGAAAATAGTGTGAACTTGCTTAGCTTCAAAGCATTTGAAAAAACGATCTTCATGCCGAAATCCTTGGCGACTGCATAAATGTTGTGCGACACATAGTGATGGTACGGGATGACAGCAATTTGACTAGAGTGAGATTGGGGGACATCTGTAGAAGAAGTGTTGTGATAAAATAGCTTTCGAAACAACATAAGAGCCCTAGCAGAAATGACATCATAACCATACCCAGCAGAACATAATCTGGAGCATTGGCGCAAGAAACCAAAATTGGCATGATGGAAGCAACTTTTTTCACAGAAGCGTTCAACAAAGATGATATAATACCGGATTTGACAATCTTAGAGTGTGAGCTAGATCGAGGCAGAAGAGGCTTGGCACCATCCTTACCGTAACACCAACAAATGCTGACAGAGAAAAAAAAATTGTTAAATCAAGAAACTTCAGCTTACTGTCTGAGGGGTACTCAACAGAGAATTTAAGCTCGGGGGCAAAGGAAGTAAGGGTGGTGACCAAACTCTCCGTTGAACAGACACTAGGGTCAAAAAGAACAATGATGTCATCACGTATCTTCGGACAAATAACACACCATCATCAAAACGGGAGATGAGCCTTCCCTCCTTCCTCTTCCTCCTCTCCGGAGGTTTTTGAATATATAGAGCTTTGGAAAATTAAAATTTTTGCTGTGTTCGAGAATTCTTGTTGTGTCGTCCTTCTTCCCTCCTTGTCTCGGGCTCCGCCTCTCTAAAAATACAGTATGAAAGATCTCCACCCGAGCTCCTGTCTATATAGGAAAGCACACTGTCCACATTTGATTATACGAAGGGTGTTCAAGTCAAACCGGGACTTTTCATTTTTCGCAAAAGTAAAATGAACTTACAGGCGAGAAATTAGTTTTATCTTTCAAAGTAATCTCCAGCTGCACTAATGCACTTGTCCTAGCGTTTCACGAGGGCTTGGATGCCAGCAGCGTAGAAATTCTTACCGACGCGTATCAGCCCTGATCGGACCGCATTCTTGACCTCTTCGTCGCAGCTGAAGTGGCGGCCCCCAAGGAACGCCTTCAGTGGCCCGAAGAGATGGAAATCGCTGGGGGCGAGGTCTGGACTGTAAGGGGGATGTGGCAGCAACTCCCAGCCAAGTTCCTGTAAGGTGCGTGTCGTAAGATGCGGGGTATGCAGGCGTGCATTGTCCTGTAGGAGGAGGACTCCTTTGGTGATGAGGCCCGGCTTTCCGAAATTGGATATGCTCATGAATGATAGTGTTCAACGTTCCCACAGAAAGGTTCGTCTTTCGAGCCAGTTCGAGACATGTTATCCGTCGGTCCTTGAGGATCAGGCGCTCCACAAGTTGGATGTTCTCAGGAACTCTCAGGGCACCGTTCTCGGTCCGTTATTATTCCTCATATACATTAACGACCTCCCCACCAACATCACTTAAAAAATTCGGCTTTTCGCAGACGACTGTGTGATGTACCGAGCAATATCGAGTATATCAGACCAGGTCATATTACAACGCGATCTTAACTTAATTGGTGAATGGTGCAAAGTCTGGCAAATGGAACTCAGCTTGCCGAAGTGCGTATTTGTTCGTTTCACCCGTTCCGCACAACCTGTAACTATTACCTACTCTATATCCAATCATTTTCTTTTCCCTTCCACATCATGCAAGTACCTGGGCCTTACCTTTTCATCTAACCTTTCATGGAAGGACCATATCTTAGCCATCTGTAAGATGGCCAATTGCTCACTTGCTTTCCTTCGACGCAACATAAGACAAGGGCCTGAAATGTTAAAATAATTGCATATAACACTCTGGTTCGACCTCAGTTGGAGTATGCAGCCTCGATATGGGATCCCCATCAGTCATATTTGGAAACACTTGTTGAGTCAGTCCAGAACCGGTGCGTCCGCTTCATCCTATCGGACTATTCCATTCAATCAAGTGTGTCCTTAATGAAACTTAATCTAGGTCTTCCCTCTTTGACATTAAGGAGGAAGTACCTTCGGATCTGCTTATTCCACAAATTCTTCTACACTACATCCCTGAGTCAGCTATACATCATTCGGGCCCGGTATACTTCTCATCGCACCGATCACAGTCTGAAAGTATCACGTACTATCTCTCGCACCGAGTCCCTCAGACACTCTTTCATACCGCTCGCCGAAACCGAGTGGAACTCACTCCCACAGAACATTGTTGACATCGCAGATCCCCTAACCTTCCGCAGGCATTTACTTTCCCATTTGTTTCATTAATAACTCTGTTGTCACATAGACCTCCTTCCCTAGGTCTACTGTGGCCAGTGTACCATCGTTATTGCATTGAATTACTATTGTTATTATTGTTATAATTCTTGTGTTTGTTCTCCTTTTAAACTAATAGTGTGCAAAGGCTGTTGTTAGTTTTTTCTTTATCGTTTACCCATGTAATTACCCTTTGTGATCCCTTGGGTTTTGGAATAATAAATAAATACATAAATAAACTCTGACACTGGGCTCTGAGCCGCCCCGGCCGGGATCGTCCTGCACTGATGTACGGCCGTCTCGGAACCGTTTGCACCGCTCAAACGCTTTGCTGCGGCTAAGTGTATCGTGGCCATACTGAGCCTGAAGTCTTCTCTGAATTTCAGATGACTTTACGCTTTCATTCAGGAGGAGCTTCATGACAATTCCTGTTCGATGTGCGCGCTCACCTCGTTGTCGGCCATCTTGTCCAGCACGTGTCTGCTGCTGTTCACAAACTTTTGACCACCACGTGGTGAACGCGTACACTCAGTTTGTACACTCAGGAGACAGAAAGTCCCGGTTTGACTTGAACGCCCCTCGTACATGGCCGAACCGTTTGATCATGGACTCTCTCAGGGTACGAAAGATAGCTTCATATGCCCGAACAACTTTTTTTTTTTTTCAGTATCACCTTTTCCCTTAATTTTTCCCGCCGTCCACAAAATGACGATGACTTTGCGGCTGGGCCCACTATTGTCGGCAGCAAGCTTCAGTTCTGGCATAACGTGGGGACGGCTAACGCTAAGGGACGCAAAAGTACAAAGACAAAGCCCAGCAGTATACCCTGCATTTTGGGGTTGATGTCAATGAACGTGACAGGTCAATATTGACTGGAAAGCACAGGACAGTATTTTCCCGCACGTCTGTCAGTCAAAGAATAGAATAACGTGACAAGGGTGGGGGCCAATGAAAAGAACGCGACAAAGATAAGTTTTAAGCCCTGCAGTCTACGGTTCTTTGTAAGTTGAGCTCAATATTCTTGGGAACAAGCACCCGTTCTGGCATAGCGTGTTACGGCGCTAGAGGCAATGAACATAAAAGTGACCCTCAACTAAAAAAAACCCTCAACTCGCCGGATCATCGCAAAAGTCTAGCTATTATGCATTGGTTTTCCTTAGTGTATGACGTAAAACGCCCGCGACGTTTTTTGGTGGAAAGTACACACCGGAAGTTTGGGCGGTTTCCGCAACTTCCGTATTGCTGTGCTGGGTGCTTTTTCAATATGAACGTCGAAGGCAGGAAGCACAGGGGAGTCAACAAGTCAGCTTTTCACATAGATTGAGAAGTTACCCGTCAAAAAGATCTCGTTACAAGTTAAGTTACCGTGTGCAAAATGTAACTAAGTTAATAACGTAGTTCTTCAGCCTGAAATGTAGCTCGCAGTTACTGAGTTACTTAAAAAAAGAACGACTTACTTCCAAGTTACTTCGGACACAAAATAGCATTACGCAGGTGCAGCGCGCGTGAGCAGTTGAGTTCGACCTTGAGTTGCCTGCGGAGGAGTGCAACACGCTTAGATTGTTTTCGTTTATGTCCAACAATAGACCTCTCCCTGTTTGTAAACAAATGACGTCAGAGTGTTCGACAGCTCCAAAGTTTGGTAGAATTGAACTACGCTCGAAACTAGAGGTGAACAAGGTCGCGCCCGAAAGCCACGGTCTTGAGGGGATTACGATATGGTCCCTTAAAGTGACGCGACCCTCGGTCCTACTTTTCTTTCAGTGGGAGGCAGCGAACAAGTGCCCGTTCGTGGAACCCAGCCCTCTCCTTCAGATTTGTTTCGGTTTCAGTCTGTCTACCAATGTCATGATGACGTTTCTCTGGTAGAGGTCTATTCGAACGCTTTGCATCTTACTCCCTGTGGGCGCACAATGGTTCAGCTTCATTTCAATGGCAGCAGTTCTTACTTCCTGAATAAAATACTGTCATTGATTGAATATCATGTTTTATGGCAAAAAAATGCCATGAAGGAACCGGATAGAAAGCAATAAAATATGTGGACGTGGGTGGAAAGCGAGTCAAAAGTAACTTGGAACTTAAGTTACTTTGGCAAAGTTACCTGAAAAGGAACGAGTTCCTCTGAAAGTTACCACGGCGCAAAAGTACCGGGTTAAGTAACAAGTTGCCAAAAAAAGGAACTTAGTTACAGTAACGAGTTACTTCTAACGAGTTACCTCGAGGCTCGAACTCTGGCTTTTCAGCTACCTTTCAGCAGCTGAGAGGGACGTTCTGCTACGTGCAGCAGAGTTTGTAGGCCTAGCTTTTGAAATGTTGAGCCCCGAATCGACTTCAGCAGGAAGAGGAATTTCCAACGACAGACTGTTAGATGAGCTTTTAGCATTCATCATGATGAAGCACATGAACAGTTTGTGTAAATTTCGCTTTCATGGCGTCGTCTAAAGAGGCTGGAGTGGTTCATGCATATTAATGCCGAAAGAAGTCGAGTGCTTATGCTGCAAGGAGCTCCTCTTAAGGTAGCATATTTAGAACTTCGAGGGCAGCACGAACCTAGCGCTCATATTCACAAGTAAGAAGCGTGTCTCGTGCACAATCATGCTGGTTGTGTCAATACCAAATAGTTATTCTCAACTTTTCGTCATTGTTCGTCACTTATTCAAAAAGAGTGCAGCTGAATTAACACTCGGCGTCCTACTAGCTTTACCTTTGTTCAAAGCTTGCGTGTCTCATACAGGAAATAGATACACTACATACCAACAGTTCGTGCGGTGCGCTCGCACCTCCGGCGCAACAGTTCGTGCGGTGCGGTGCGCTCGCACCTTCTGTGGTGCGATCGTACCGTTTCTTTTTTTTTGGGGGGGGGGGGGAGGGTAGCAGAATTCGCTTGCGCGAATTCAACCTCCCCTTGTTATTTAACCAACCAACAACAACAACAACAGTTCGTGACATGGGTGTTGCACAAACTTGGAAAAAACAAGAGAATCGTTATACCAATCTGCGCGGTGAACAGTGTGCAAAATAGTTATCCCAAACTCCTCGCGGTTTTTCGAAAAAGTGAATTTTTAGTTTCACTGACATTCCGTCTTGTGGCCCGCAAACCCTGTGTCGACGACACATTCGTGATCTGCCCGTATGGGGGAGACTCTTTTCGGCTGTAGTTCGAGTCACACGGGCTCCGCCTCTCAGCGAACGTCATATGTCACGTGAGAAGGTCGCTTCTGCCCGCGCGCTCGCCGCTGGGGATTCTTCTAGCTTCGAAGAGATGTGGAATGTGGACATGTGCTCGTAAATTTATAAGGTAAATGTGTTTTACGAGCACTACTGCATAGCCTTGCTGGATGGATATGAGATGAATTTGTGTAAAACCGACAGAGGTTCGCTACACTGAGTGCATTCAGGTGGTTCTTCCTCTCGAGCGAAACGGGGAAGTGTCTGAAGTTTCACCGCTTCCCCGGGCAAAATAGGAAAGCCGACCGGTGACAGAGCTGGGTATCCAAACCAAGCCACACCAAGGTATTAAACCAAACATACCATTCGAGATCGCAAGAAGAAGAGTAACTTGTTCACTAGTCTTCGCGGGCAAGACGGTGGGGGGGGGGGGGGGGATATATTTATTAGACCAAATAAAAAAGAGAGAGGAAACGCAAGATGGGGATCAGTGTTTGCCGAACGGCAACACAAGTGCCTGCTGTTGGAAAATTTTGCGATCAACAACTACAAATCGCAAGGGGACTGTTCTGAACTCCCTGAACTTCTGCCCCTTGTCCCCTTTCGTCTTCTGTCACGTCACCAACATCCGGACAACTGCAGTATAATACAATTTAGACTAAGTGCGACAGGTGTGAGCAAGCAGTTGTGTCTGTGATGTGTGATTCAAATGTGTGCTCAAATCGCTAGAAACATAAAATAAAATAAAAGGGCAAAAGAATAGACTGAGATCAGTATACATGTGATTATTGTATTCCATTTGATGAAAGAGTTTCTCTGTATCTGTTCTTGTTAATATCTATATCTCGAAATTCGGAAGCACGTACAACAACAATAATAAATGATAAAGAAGTTATGACAATGTGCGATGTTAACCCCTGGTAGCCTCAAGACCCTACCTTACTTCGTAGAGGCTAATATGAGAGTAAACACGTTACACGTACAAAAGTTACACATAGCCATGATAATGTATACTATTTTGTGACGTAAGATAAACGTGAAAATCGCCGTGCATCGAATACATAATGGTGAATTCGAGAAGCCGTAATGGGGTAACACGCCTCGGACAGCAGTACACAGGCAACAGCGTAAATAATATTTCATGACGTGTTGGAAGTGCTGACTGTTTCAACGGAACATTTAACGGAATGTTTATCGTGTTCTCAGTCTGACGGGCTGCGTAAATACAACCGCTTTTTGAAGTTAGAACTCCCCCAAGATCGCATAAATTGCCCTACTTGCAAGCAGTTCTCCCGCCGTGCACATACCAATCTTACCTCCCCGCCCTTTGCTCTTCCCGTCATTCCCGCCTCATCCCTTGCTCTCTCTGCCCCTCCTCACGTGATATATGACGCAGGCCATGAGGCGGCGCCTGTGTGACTCGAACTACAGCCGAAAAGAGTCTCTTTATAGAGTCTGTTTATCCGTACGTCTCTGTATCCGTACCGTGTGTCCGTGCATTGTAATACGGAGTTCGTACACTCTTTGGGTGAAACAGGAAGCGACATTCACATCTCCGTGCTGTAAACCAAGATTAACACGAGTGAACAGATGAATACAATGATCCCATGTTGCTGGGCACGCGAAAAAAAGATTTCGTCATGGGACGAGCGGCCATGATGGTGTGAGTGTTAGCAGGAACCAACCGTGTACCAACGATGTCGTGTTTTGTTGCAATGGACCTATAACGGCCACTTATTGAATAAATGCAAACGTCTAATCACTAGGTGTACGTATAGCTCTAGGTGAGAAATGGGCCTTATGTGAGCCTTCCTAATTTCTCTATGGTCATCACGATGCGTTTCTGTTTGGAGTTGTCAAAATCTGTGATAACTGTATGTATTTGGAATTGATATGATTCATTAAATCTGATATGCTTTATTTTTCTGTGTTCTCGTCTGGTATTGTTGACTGGGCGCGGAAAAGGGAATACAAGGCAAGCGAAGTGGGCCGGGCCAATGTAAACGTGCATGGATAATTATGCACTGCTTAATATTCATACTAGTGACGTCGTCTCTGACGTCATTTATTTACAATCGTAGTAGTCCGCGCAACGGATGGATGGCGCTGACCGTCTCTATCATGGCGTCATTCTGAAGACACAGGGGCCTATGGGAGTTACGCTACCTGTTTAAATATACCTTGCAACTTGTTTCACACGAAGCCGGATGCTGTGCGCCAACCTTATCTGCAGCAGGAGATTGCAGGGGCAGGACTAGGCATCAGATAAAGGTAAGACGCGTAATGTTAGACAAGTCAGTCATGCGGTGCAAATGCCATCACATAGAAAAGAAAAATACGCTATCTGTCAGTTACTGCGTCATTCTTTAGAGATTAGGCCCCAGCGGGTGTATTCTCAGTACAGATTTGGAATTGCCTTATTTGTTAAATGATTTCGCAGGCATTCTGGCACCACCGAAAAGCTTGCACTCCACGTCTCAACTATCACCATCTGGGTTTCAAGCTGAAGGCTGTCACCAGTGCCAACCAGACGCTCCTTCAAAGTTCATCTGTTTTTGTTGACGGAACAGTGACACCTGGTACTAAGACATTTCATTTTCTGATGAATCAAGTGCATTGCATCACTTGTGCTCGACTTCTTGTGTTCGTGTACCCTTGCTGTTGCTCGCTAGCTTAGAGCAACCATGCCTGAGGTGTTTATGTTCTTACCCCACCGCTTTCAGAGTATATTTAAGCGGTATCATCGTATCATATGCACGACAGCACATCTTGTGTATTTTGAGTAAGGTATAAATTAAAATGTTGGCTCAGCTGTTGTATTTTCGTCACAAATAAGGTGTTCTTCCAGAGCCCTCAAGGGCAGTTCAAGCAGTTTCATGTGTGCAGCAGCACATACCTTTTCACAGTTTTGAGTAACGTAAATCGAAATCTTCCAGTTGATGTGTTTCGGTCATAAATTATGTTTTTTGAGAAGTTTCAGGATCACATTCAAAAAGCATCATGTGTGCAACAGTACATTCTTTTTCTTAGGTGAAGTAAGGTAAATTTGTCCGCTGTTGTGTTCTGGCATAGCAGCAGAAGCTTGTGTTGCATTCAAGTGGTATCATATATACAAAAACTTGTTTTATGCCTTTCTGTAGCTGCTGTACTAATATTGTGAGTACAGAGACATTCCTGCAGAACATATCGGAGCATCTTGTGGGCTATTGTTGGTATGATCTGCAGCAGTATATTGATAATGTTAATTATTCAATGACTTCAGTTAACATTTACATTCTTACTTCCACGTAAACCTGTCACGCAGATGCCCTACCCCTTGGTATGCTTAGTTCAAGATTGTACCGAAACAATCCCCCTGGAGCATTATTTTTCAATTGGCAGTGGCATTACTATCATAACACACCACATACTGCATGTCTATGGTGCGTGTACAATGCATCAAACCTATTCTCAGGTACAGACGAGCTGGTACGCAATTACAACATGAAACAACTCATACAGAGATCGTAAAGTCATGTATTTTCCTCCGTGCCTCGGATTTCATGTTATTACCCTCACATGCAGCTCATTTCGCCTGTGCTGTGCAGCATGAGCAAAAGCACATATTGTTTTTGGTCACATGACACGGGACATAAATACAGTGAAACCTTCCTATGTTGGACACCCGCGGTGCAGCCGAAGCGTGTCCTACTTATAGAGGTGTCCGAGTTACAGAATATGAGAGAGACAAGAAATGGAAAAGATCACAGCTGTGTTGCCAGAAATGTCCCCCTTCTTTAATTGATGTTCCTTAGTGGTACCTGGTGGTGGTGCCTGGTAGTGGTACCTGGTGGTAGTGGTACCTCTACCCACTCTTCACTGATAATTATTACTGATTTTGGTAGATTCAGTTCCGATCAGATTCCACTCAATGGCATTACATCCGGAGCTTTGCGAGCAGCGAGGACTTTTCTCTGAAGCGTCAGCCCTCTTTTCAGTGCTTTGGTGTAGTGCGCGTTCAAAGGCTCTAGACAAACCGAAGACAAGTGCTCATACAAAGAATTACAATGTAGACTGACAGCACTTGTTTTTGGACTCGAAAAACTAAAACAACAAAATGCTGAGACCAGTATAGGGGAAAAAAGGGGCGAAAGTCGAGGCCACTGGCTCATTTTGGGTCTTTTTGGTGCAAAGATGGGCCGAGATTGAGGTAATTTGGCCAGGGTTTTGTCCGACTTCGCAGGGAAAACCCTATCTTACTTCCGGGATAGGGAGGTGTCCGACATAGAGAATTTCGTTCCCATAGTTTCAATGGGAGCCTGCCCGTGCAATGAAATCATGGAGAGTTGTCCGTGGTAGGGAGGTGTCCGACTTTGGAGGTTTTACTGTACTGTACAGCAATCTAACAGTTGTTCACGTTTTGATATTTTAGCCATGGAATTTACCCTGCATGCACCATACCATGTCCAAACACGAACAACTGCTAGAGAGCAGCATGTACTGTTGCCATATAGCACTTGTGGCTTGCGTCCTGTGATCGGAAACAGTGGTATCTTTTTCGGCCACAACCGGTAAACTACAGTAAGGATTTAGAAATACTGTGTCATACCATAAAGCACTATGGGAAATGGCAGTTTGAAAAACTGGAGAAGATTGTCATTAGAACGGGGGACATGTTCTACGGTGAATTTTTTTGCAGTGTGTGCTGTACCACGTAAGGCACTGCAGGCCCACCACAGTATGGTAACGCTCTGAATACTGATTTGCTCAAAAAAGGAACGTGTGCGTTTCTTGTACTAACTTCCCCTTATGCAGAGTAGTAGAAAAATGTTTTCAGCCAATGGGGAGGGAGAGGACATCATTCTGGAGTCTCGTTGACCTACAGTGTGTCGTTTGTAAAGGTCATTTTGAAGAGTGTAGGTGGTACAAGACTGTGTTCCCACGTTCTTGGCCGTGTTGACTAATAACCATAATAAAGTAGAGGGTACATTTGTTGCTTCATATATTTGTGTCATGGCAAAGTATGTAGAGATACATCTGTCTCAACATGCAGGTGCCAATACTGCTTTTTGTGCCTAAAATAAAACAAATAGTTGTCTGTTCAACACCACTAATCATGTGCCGGCCTCCATGACACGTCAGTGACATTCCAAAGTGATTAACATGCCCAATAGATGTGTGCAATGCTGAATATGACTCTGTACCTTCTATGGATTCTTGTTTCAAGAAAAGTACTGTGTGATTTGCTAACAGCGCCTGGCGTACAGCCAATTCTACATAAAAATATGTAAAGTTTCTGAAGGAAACACCATGAAGGTCCATAGCGAACAACCCTGAGACGAGGGATAAGAAGGTACATACACAATGTCTCAACATAGTGTGTGTATGCCCTTCTTGTATCCCCTCTTTAGGTCTCGCCATCATGGACACTATCACCAGCTCGCTTACTGTTCAAACGTTCTTTCAACGGTAAAGGTTACTTTCATGAACTGGATGGCAGCCAACGTGCTGTCAATAAAAATACTAATGGAAGGAGCTCAATATGATCCTTAGGTTGTTCGTGGTCATTGCTTTCTGACAAATGGTAACTTAGAATTTCAGGACAGTGCCTGCAGTGGTAGTATTCTTGTGTTCTCACCGTTGACGCCCATTGTGTGTTATCGGTCACCTGTAATCTGCTAACATGCACATAGCTAAAACAAAGTATATTTGTATTTATTTGAATACAGTTGATACAGCACATTGTTTTTTACATGTTCTTTGGAAAATATAAATAAAAAAATATCTACTCTGCAAGTCTCCTGTCAGCTCTACAGAGGAGCTTCGAATTTCACTAGAAGCCACGTGTGAAACCTAGACCAAACTAGTGTTGAAGGTCCATATAGGTCATAGATAGATACTATTATTATTATTATTATTATTAGATCATAGGTCATGCATAGGTCCTGGTTGGCAGCAACACAATTTACCCTTGTTAAAAATTGGTGCAGGAGGTGACCAACATAACTAAATACACCAACTGACTCTCACAAATTTTGTGGTGTTATACTTTTGAAACAACATTAATATGCCGCAGTGGTCTTTTCTCCTTTGTTCCTTTTAACCTAGAAATATTAGGTCTTCGGCATCACCAGCCTTAGTTGCTGAGCATGCAGTTATTTACGTTGAGCGCTGCAGTTTCATATTTGTGTCGTTGGACAAGCCAGCCCAGGATTCCCCATTTTGATAAGGGTCTTTCAGCTTTGACAGAGCATTTGTGGACAAGGAAAAAATTTGGACTCTATGTATTTTGCTACGAAGTGCACCGTACAAGGCAGAGGACAGCATCAACCATTTCCACCAAGGTTATTAAATTTGTGATAAAGTGCATATACCTTTTGTCACTGACTAATTTGGTGGCAAAGTTACTTGAGTGGCAGTTGTACAATTTTAAGCAAATGTTAAAAAACAAATTAGGGTATGAGAAGTGCTGCCTGGTTGAACATGTGTAGTACACAATATAATAATTGGGGGTTTACGTCGCGAGACAACTGTGTGTAGAATACACAGTGTTAACTGTAAAACTTGGCATTAAATGCTCTCCACTCACGCTGTAGAAAGGAGTTGTGGCTTAATGTTCCACAATGGTTACAAACATCGCCAGACAGGCCGCACTCATCCGCAAACGCGCCAAAAACGTTCACACACACATACACACACAGCCCTGCAATTGCTTCGCTCTCACCCACGCGGAACAGGGGGCACCAGTAACGAGTGGAGGAGAATTGCCTACATTCGGCCGTCCTGTTAGTCTTAACGTCCTCGTTAAGTCCAAAAAGACAAAACAAAAAATTGAAATATCATTACAAGGGTTAAAAGTACATACTATTACACAACATAATCTTGCAGTCTAGCCGGTAGTGTACGTTGCCTAACCGGCCTCCTAGCAGCAGGAAGCTCTTCTTGTGGATCCTCAGAATCTTCCGAGTCAGCATCGTCTTCAAGACGAGTTGTCTTGGTCGTTGCCGACCAGCTCTTTAGTTGGGAGACGTGCGCTGTAGTTGCGAAGCGGCTACCTGAACTTGGATTGAGCTCCGCTACTCTGTAAGTGTCCGCGGGCAAAACTTGGGTGATAACCAGGGGTTCCCTATACTTGGGCTGAGTCTTGGTTGGTTGCCCGGTGCTCCGTGCTGCCTTTCTCATAAAAACCACCTCCCCCACTTCATACATTTTTGCTGGGTAGTGTCTTTGATCATATGTGTGCTTGCTCTTGTTCTTCCAGCAGACGCTGTCGCACTCTTGCCCTCAGCTCGCTCGGTTCACTCCAAGTATCCTCACCTTCTGCCGCAAGCTCTCTTAGTGCAATCCCATAAAAGGTTGGCTTGTAGCCATGGAGAAGTTCAAAAGGAGTCTTCCCTGTAGTTTTGTTTATCGCATTGTTTAGGCTGCACTCTGCCTGCTTGAGGTTTTTATCCCAGTCGCGGTGTTCAGGGTCCTTCATTGCTGTGGTGATGACAGGCAGTACCGTCCGGTTCACTCGCTCCACCTGTCCGTTGGCCGGGGGATGCCGTGAGGAATTCAGCACATGTCGAATAGTTCGTGTCCTGCAAAATTCCTCATACGTCTTTGAGGTAAAACAACTACCCCTGTCTGAGATAAGAGTTTTTGGCAGCCCTCTCTCTAGGATAAATTCCTCCAGAGCGCTCATTACATTCTTAGATGATGTGTCTCGCGTAGGAAAAAGTCTTACGAACTTTGGCAAATTATCCACGATGACCAAAAGGTGCTGATTGCGTTTCCTGCTTGGCACGAATGGTCCCATATGGTCCAGGTGCACAGTTTCAAAAGGTCGTTTTCCAGGTGGAATGGGATGAAGGAGTCCCTCTTTTTCCCTCCAGGAAGTTTGTTAAAAATACATTCAAAACACTGGGAAATATGCTTCCGCACATAGTTACGCATACGAGGAAACCAATATGCTTCCTGAATTGTTGCTACAGTTCTGTCTACAGAGAAATGTCCCAGCTGGTCATGGCACTGAATCACTATTGCTTTCCGCATTGCCTTTGGCAACACAAACTTGCTTGTTTTCTCTCCGTCTTGCTCAAATTCTTTCATCAGTCGACCATCCCTTAGGGTGTAAGCACTCACTCTTGATTTCTCGTCCTTGGTACGACAGTGTTCTGGCTTCTCGAATATTGCCAATAGCTCGCATATCATCTCATCTCCCCGTTGTAGGAGTAATACCTGGCCAGCAAGGTCACAGGAGAGACAGACCTCGAATCGATTCTCAAGGAGAGAGTCCATTGTGTCCACTGGCTCATCTACAGGGCGTCGGCTGAGAGAATCAACATGTAGCATCTGCGATCCCGGTCGATGCTTGATGGAAAAATCAAACTCCTGTATCAAGTCGTACCATCTTGCAATTTGGGGCTTCTCTGTTTGTTGTGCGTTAAGATAGACCAGAGCCTGGCAATCCGTAACTACGGTAAAGTGGATGCCCAACAGTAGAGATCTCAATCTGTCCACACTCCAAACGATGGCCATGAGTTCCAATCTTGTTGAGTGGTAGTTGCTCTCTGTCTCAGTTGTCTTCTTGCTCATGCAATAGACAAGGTGCCACTTAAGTATTCCAGCAACATTCCTGCTAGCCCTTTTGAACTTGCGTCTGTGTGCAGCTCAGTCTCTGATTTAGGGTCAAAAAGCTGCAGCACGGGCATTGTGGTCAGACTTTCCTTTAGGTATTGGAAGCAGCTCTCTTGTTCAGCTCCCCAATCAAAATCGGTATCCTTCCTTGTCAACCTCGTTAATGGTTCAGCAATCATGGCATACTTGGGGATGAATTTCCGAAAGAAACCGCTCAGTCCTAAGAATCGCCTTACTTCGTGCACGTTCCTAGGTGTTGGAAACTGGGCGATAGCATTTACCTTAGCTTCCCCAGGCTGCATCTGTCCACTGGTCAAACGGAAACCCAGGTATTCCACACTGTCTTTGGCAAAAAAGCACTCGCTGAGGCGTAAGGTCAAATTTGCATCCCTAAAAGCGTGCAAAAGCTGCCGTAATCGTCGAATCATGTCGCTCCAATCCTGTGCTAGGATGAGAACAGCGTTTAAATAACACATCACTACTTGTCCTCTTAGGGGGCCTAGGACTTTATTCATAAGGCGTTGGAAGACGCTTGGTGTGTTGGTGAGGCCGAACATCATCCTCTCGAACTGCCCTGTTTCATCGGCTGTAATGAACGCAGTCTTACGCTTTGCACTTTCCGTTAATGGCACTTGCAGGTAACCATGAGCAAGATCCAGAACCGTGTAGAGCATTGCCCCTGCGAGTCCTTCAAACTGGTCATCTAGGTTTGGTAAAGGATACTTTTCCTTCACTGTTTGGACATTCAATCTTCTATAGTCGACTACGAGTCGTTTCTCCCCATTCTTTTTATCCACTACCAACACGGGGCTGGCATAGTCTGAATTCGTTTCGGCTACCAATCCAAGGTTCCTCCACTCATTGACGATCTTGCGTATTGTTTCTCGTCCTTCAGCATTTGTCCGATAGGGTCGCACAGAAACTGGAGTACTCCCCGGAACTTCGACGATGTCCATTTTCATCACGGACGTACAGCCCAACTCGCTTGGCGTCATGGCGAAGAATTCCCGGAACATGTTCAATGTTTACACCAATTCGGTACGTTGTAGCTCTGTGACTGTAGGTCCAACATTGACCTCAGTCATCAGGATAGGTCTGTGGCGTCCACCTTGAAGACTTCAACCTGTTCAGCGCGTCGAAAGGGTTGTCCTTTCTTGATGATTGCATCATGATCACCCGCTGCACACATGGGCAACGTTACTTCACCAAGTGTCATGTCAATCAGGACATCCTGTCCACAGTGTCTGTAGATGACGGAACCAGTAAGCCGTTGCTCTGTTGAAAGCGTAATCCAGTTGACTCTGTCTTTCTATAGGTTGGACTCCTCCTTTGCCCTCATCTGTAGCTTCTGCCGAACTTCAAACGGTTCCAAATGGGCAATCGTTCTGATATGCCAAAACCGAAGGCAGCCTCCTACCCTTGCATACGTTAGGTAGGGTAGTTCAGCAAATGTTCGTCCGATTAGCAAGTCCACAGTCTGGGCCTCATCTGGGACCACGAGAATGGGAATATCCCTTGCAATAACACCGTCTATCTCTATGTTAACCTTGCATCTTCCTATGCTCTTAGTCACAGGCTCGCTGCTGTTTCCAAACCCATACAGAGGCGTTGACTCCCGAACGAGTTCTGTAGCACATCGTGCTTCCGCAGAGACGCGAAGGAGGCAGCCGGAGCTACCTGTGTCAACAAGTCCAACGAGGGGAAACTCCCCATTTAGTATCACCTCCTTCAGCAAAACGCCCGCGTGCTTCGTCTCATCCGTTGGTTGACTCACAGTGTTTGCCTCAGTGCGCTCGGTCAACACTCCCTCCTTGCAGTGACGTTGGGTGTGGTCAGTGCCATTACAGCGCAGGCACTTCATTGGTCGTTTCGGTTGGGGGCAGTCACGTGCCATATGTCCGTACTGGTTACAGTTGTAACATTTACGCTCACCTTTTTCGTTTGAGACTGGAGGTCGTCTGTCCTTGTTGTCACGTTCATCGACGGCTTTCCTTATAGTTGTCGTAGCCGCGTCTGTAGCACGCAATGCATTTACCACAGTCTTTTTGTCACGCGCTGCACCAAAACGCTCTTGTTGTTGTTGTTGTTGTTGCTCCTCAAGCGGGATGGCGCTTATCCGCTAGGGAGATTGGCCAGGACTACTGAGGTGCGGTCAAGAGGATGTTAAAAAAGAGTTAGAATAGGTTAGAGCTGGAGATGAATGACATGATACTATGGAGAACAGCGCGGTCCCTAACGCCATTATGGGAGGCCCCAAGGGATAGCAGAGATGTCAGGGAGAGCTGAGCACCGATGGAGAGAAGAGGGAGGACGAGAAGGCGACGAGGAATGGTGACGTAGGAGGGGCAATCGAGAAAGAAGTGATCTGGACAGTCTCGGCTTGACCGCAGTGCGGGCACGCAGGTGCCGATTCGAGGCCAGCACGCGCTTGTCTTTCTCGGTCGATTCTTCTTCTTCTTCTTCTTCCACCTCAGAGCAATAGTCGATTCTTTCGAATTCCTGAATATCATGCAGGAGGTCGTCTTCGTCGTCGTGCGTTTTCCCTAATAGCATACTGCTAAGTTGTCTTGAACGCAGGCCTGTGATCACCTGTTCACGTGTGTCGCAGAAATCAAGATTCGCCTTGTTGCACAAGCGTACCTTAGAATGAAAGTAGGTCGCAGTGCTTTCACTTCTCTGCTGGACGCGTTCCTGCATACGCCCCCTTCGTTCCGCTGCTCGTGTTTGGCTAACGAAAGTGCGTCGAAAACGGTCTTCAAAGTCTTTCCATGATGTAATTTCAGCGTTATGTGCCCGCAGCCAATCCTTCGCTGCTCCCGTGAGATGACACTTCGCGGTCTCAAGAAGAAAACTGGAGGGCCACTTATGGAGCGTTGACGTTCTCCGGAAATTCTCCAACCATTCCTTGGCCGATGCCGCGTCTTCGGTGGCTTCGAAATTCACAAAGTTCTTGCTTAGGTCGGGCATGACCTGAAATGTTGTCACATCTTGCGTTGTTTCCGATCCTGTTGGCGTCGATGTTGACAATCGTCACAGCAGGTCTGACAGTAGCCGGTCCTTTTCCATAATCACACCCAAAAGTTCACGCGCGGTGACTCTGATCGACGTTTTCGCCGGAACCTGTCGCACTAACCACGCTCGACGACTTGCTTTGTCCATCTTTGTGATTAGGGTTAGCGTCACTTGCCGCCATCGCGCTTCGAATTTCGTTGCTTACCGGGAGTTGTCACTGCGTTACTGGGTCTATCCCACATCTGACATGTTAAAGGGTCTCTGACCAGAAGCTGGAGAGACTTTTCCGCAGTGGCCACCGATAGAATACACAAAAGCAACTTCACATACGAAAATGTATGCCTCAACACCTCGCAGTTTTTGTGAACTCGAATTTTGAACATCGCGGTTCACGCCGACGCTGGCACACCTAGCGTCAAACCAAGGAAACGTACGCATATATAGAAAACTCATCTGGTCATCCCACTGGGATGACGTCAATCGCCCTTGCAATCAGCGCGCAGAATGCAGTCACGTGATCGAGCACTACAACAGCAACTTTCAGCAAGAACCAACATTTTTACACCGATATACTGTTGTCACAATGTCTGGAAATAAAAAGTATGTATCTACTTCGAAATCTGCGACCTGTTTTATAACTGCGATAATCCAATTAGCGACTTCCGTGGAAAGAAGAACTATATAACTACGAGCTACGACGACTTTCGGGATCCAGCGCGCTGTTTCACAGCGTTAGTGTAGTGTGTGTATTTCCAAGTTTTCTTTATTTATATCTTTTGGAACAACGACCAATATATCGAGGTACACAGACTTCATTTGACATGGCTCGGTTGTGTCGTCAAAGAGAGATTTCTCGGCGGGCATTCAGTTCCGTACGATACTGCGCGTTCAACCGCAGCGGCAGGTTGGTTGGCGGATTTTGCCAATCGTATTTGAAGAATGCAGACTATAAGACGGACCCCTCAGTTTGAGTACAAAGAACCTCCGCCTACAGCGGTCCGCAGTGCTTTCCTTGAATCTATCTTCCAAGACTGTTGCATCTGGACGTGACGAGGTTAGTATCTTCTGTGTAATTTATACAATGATTACTCTCCTTGTGAGAATTACGTTGTGGCGTACAGATGTTAGGAGACCAGTTACGCAACAAAGAAAAATGAGGATTAAAGAAAATTGAAGTTTACGCACTAAATCAAAAGATATACTGTACACTTCCGAGTGTTGTTCAGAATGCAGCCATGCCATTGCAGTAAGCAACATCTCAGTACGTAAAATGAAGCTGTGTATTCCGCATCTAGGTGTAACATTTTATTTGTGACAGCAGTGTGCACCAATGTAGTTCATGACTTCCTTGGACAAGATGTGGAACCAAATGTTGGAAATACAAGGCAGGGATCAGGTACAAGTTTTCTTCTATTTGTTTTCCTTATAATATGCAGCATACTGCACATAGTAAAGAAGGGCTCTGGATTCTAAACCAACGCAGTTGAAATCCTTAGTTTACCCCAAGCTGTACTATTGTTGTCTAATCTCGGGAAACACCACAGAGGGCAACTATGATAAAATTGCAGTGCACAAAAAAAAAAGAAAGAAAGCCTGGTGTACGACAACCATGTCTACAGGTGCAATGTGCTGGACCCTCGTTGCAAAGAGGCCCACCAGGGTGCCACTACAATCCATCCATCTATCCAGCCCCTCAGCTCCTTCAAGACATGCAAAATACAGTAGACAAAGTGTTCACTTGCAAATCAGACATTTATACAAAATTGCCTTGCAAATTCGGGATCTTTTAGCGCCATCTCAAACACTCTCCATTACGGTATGAAATCCATCACTGTACCACCTTACCAGGTTCCACTGCTACGGACCAACTACGGAAATCAGCAGAAACCGTTCCTTTTCCGAACAAATTTTTTCAGCTGATTGGAAATGGCCTTCCTGTGTCCAGTCCTGTGTCCAGTTTCAAAACAGAGTTACACAAACTTGTGGAAGTCTTATTAGGGACAGGCCACTCTGTTATGTATTTTTGTGTGTGTGCGTGTGTGTGAAAATGTGCACAGCTCGGTGCAATTGTGTATTTTATTTATGTGGTTGTGATCTGCTGTATGCTCGTAGTGGTAATAATCAGTTATCGCACACTGTATTGGTGCTAGGCACCCCATCAGGCTGATGCCTTTCGTGCCTGGTAGCCTCATTTAATTTTCTATGAAATGAAATCCTCATAAATTTATATGGCTTTTTTTTAACAATGTTAGGGTGATGACTTCATGGAAGTGGAATGAACAGGAGAGGAAGACATCTGCAATGGTCATGACAGTTGTCCGTCAGGTACGGGACCAATTTCTTTTATAAATGTGGTATATAGCGTGAAGTTTTTACTAACAAAAAGTTTTTTTTTTTCCTTTAAAGGAATCTACAGGTGGTGAGCACGCGTAAGGACTTGACATATCTCAATACAACTTAGGCCTGCCTGTTGCACATGAGATGTGTGACTCTACTTACACACACAAGCTTCTGCAGGTTCGATGCATGTATATTTTGAAACATGAAAGACAGAGTGCTAAAAATATATCTGAGGTGAAAAATTGAGCAGTTCATTGCAGTAATTCTATTGATTTATTTCCAGCATTTTGTAATTATATAGTGATGGCAAGATTACCTGTGTTGTACTGCCAGACCATCTGCTATTGGAGTTCGATGCCTTAGTTATTCTATATATTAGCTGTTTGAGGCTATTACATATTTATTATGAATGTTTTGTGTCTGTGAGTTCCTGCAAATGTGCTCTGCGGTGATCATACTGGACAGAGAGCTATGCCTGTATAATAACAGTGACTAATGTTCTTCTGCCCATAAACCAATTCCTAGGGTACATTCGCACCCTTGGAAGTCACTGGAGAGGCGTGTTAGCTTGGCTACAATTGGTAAGAGCCCTGGATCGGTAATACAGAAGATGTAGGTTCAAGTCCTACTACTGGCTAACCTTTCCAGTGACTGCCTTCTTTCATCATTCATTTCTTACGCACTTGATGATTTGTCCTTTCTATGTGTTCCAGTCTCAGAACATCAACTGCCATGTTCAAAAGAACTGGGATATGCCTCTGCAATCTGGAACCCATACCAACATCTCTTAATCGACAAAGTAGAATTTGTACAGAACCGCACGGTTTGTTGCTCGTGATTATCATCCTTTTTCCAGCGTCTTAGCCATTAAAGCCCAACCCTTTCTTACTCCTTTGATTACCAGATCAGGTATCAAGCATGGCATTCTTTCATAAGTTATATTACGGTCACCCTCCTCCTCACCCCACTTACTGTCAATCCCCTCACAAGTTACTTCCAAGACTTGATGACCCACACAAAGTACTTGCTCCACCTACACAAACAAAAAACTTCCTCTACTCTCCGCACCAGCTGATGGTGTCAAATTGGAATGACCTTCCTGTCCACGTAGCATCAGAACAGAATATATCGTCATTTATTTCCAAGTGAACGAATTTTGTGTATTTTTGTGTACATCATTTTGGTATTTGTCTTTTTTGGATACAAACCTCCCCCCTTTATGTAAATCCCTTCACAGGGGTCTTTAAAGTAAACAAATGAAATGAAGAACATCGTGATACTTTCATAGTTGGAGCATTTTTAATGCATATTTTAAAACAGTGGTTGCAAAAAATATGTCAGACACCGTTACAAAGGCTGCCGTCTGTATCAGGTGAATCATGATTTTTCCCAGAAGCCCAATAATGTATGACGCTGCATTACATATGCTATTTTGGAACAATCTCAGCAGACATATTATGAAGATATTATCTGAGTGCCACAATAAACTATATGAACCACATTTCATGTTACATCTTTCTGTATTAAGTGTACTGGGGTAGCCAGTTTGACTTCGTCGAAACTTACATCCCCATTTTTTTTCTTTACTCACATCACATCACATCACATCATGTTACATCATCTTTGACTACAACATGCCTATTTGAGCAGCCCAAGATACAAAGCTTGGTTCCTCAAGGTCTACATCCTACTCAAACTGGGTGCGCACTTTGCACACAAAAGGAAGATTGAGGTTTTCGATAGTTAACTTGTGTAGCGAGCACTTCTGGAGGACTGAGGGCAGGAACCGGATGTCACACACAGGGCAACCTGCATAACAGTCTGATTTACTTCCACATATCGATCATTAAAATACTTGAGGTGCTTAGACAATACTATTTGGGTGCTATCAGACAGTAAGAGTTCGAACAACACTTACGACATACTGACTCAATGGGTGGACAAAAGGATGCGTCAGAACAGGATTGGATTTGTGTCTGGTCGAATTGAGAGCCCATTCTTACCAGGCGGAGCAGGCTGATGAGATGGTGCTTTGTGCCAGGGATCAGCACAATGGTTTATCCAGAATCCCAAGCATGGAGGGGTGTTGAAAAAAGTTGGGGGGGGGAGGGGGTCATTATTATAGTTACATCATTACCGACATGTGTCTACAGCTGAAATTGCAAGGGCACCCCCTGTAGGGGGTACTTCCACCTAGTATCTTGGGTATTTAAAGCATGTAGTAGTTAGTATGGGAAAGGCTTTGCGTATCCTGTTCACCGCGCAGACTGGTATAACGATTCTCCTGTTTTTTCCAAGTTTGTGCAACACCCATCTCACGAACTATTGGTATGTAGTGTATCTATTTCCTGTATGAGACACGCAAGCTTTGAACAAAGCTAAAGCTAGTGACGAACAATAACGAAAAGTTCAGAATAACTATTTTGTATTGAAACCAACCAGCATGATTGTGCATGAGACACGCTTCTTACTTGTGAATATGAGCGCTAGGTTCGTGCTGCCTTGAAGTTCTAAATATGCTACTCTAAGAGCAGCTCCTTGCAACATAACCACTCGACTTCTTTCGGCATTATTATGCATGAACCACTCCGGCCCCTTTACACGGAGCCGTCAAACACGATATTTACACAAACTGTTCATGGCCTTCATCATGATGATCCAGTCGATTCGCGGCTCAACATTTCAAAAGCAAGGCCTCCAAACTCTGCTGCACGTAGCAGGTCCCTCTCAGCTGCTGAAAGGTTGCTGAAAAGCTCACTTGTCGACTCCGCTGTGTTTCCACGTCTATATTGAAAAAGCGACCAGCAATACGGAAGTTGCGGAAACCACCCGAACTTCCGGTGTGGACTTTCCACCAATAAACTTCGCGGGCGTTTGACGTCATACACATGGGAAAACCACTGCATAATAGCTAGAGTTTTGCGCTGATCGCACGAGTTGAGGGCAGAAATCGAAACCGCTTTTCGGCTCCTTGTTTGGAATAGTTCGCGGCTCCGCAGAGACGAAATGTTTCAGTTGTAACTTGGAGGCACCATGTAGGTTCGTTATCCATACAAACAAAGACATTGACCAGGTTCTGGTCAGAGACCCTTTAACTGTAAAACTTGGCATTAAATACTCTCCACTCACGCTGTAGAAAGTAGTTGTGGTTTAATGTTACAAAATGGTTACAAACATCGCCACACAGGCCGCACTCATCCGCGAACGCGCCAAAAAAGTTCACACACACACACACACACACAGTCCTGCACTTGCTTTGCTCTCACCCACGCGGAACAGGGGCGCCAGTAACGAGCGGAGGAGAATTGCCTACAACAGCCCAGTGCAATGTTCCTTATTCTGGCAATGTTAGCATGGTTCAAGAAGTGGGAAATGTTGCACAACCCATAATAACATCTGTTGGGCCCAGCAAACAGGATACACTTACCCTAATCTGAAGACACTATGCCTAACTCAAAAGCAGTATGAGATCGAGCCGTACGTGTTTATTTGCGAAACTATTATGAATGAAATATGGCCTGTGTGGTATAGAACAATGCGCACACTCAAGTAAACATGCAAAAAATACGTATAAGGGCTCTTGATCTATACATGCCGCGATGCGCTCTACGAGATAAACAACACACTACAAAACTACATCCAACACTTTTTGTGCGGGGCAACTCTAATGAGCACTTTCATATAACCGACGAATGGTTCAACCAAAGGACCGTGGTTCAACTAATGCAGTTCGAGTGGTCACGATACATTCCTACGTCGTTCATTGCGGTCACGCTATATGATGCTGCACAATATATGTATCTCGTGTAACAAGCCTGGCAATCGCACGATGTGCATGGGCAGAATACGGTCTTCTTTCTTTGAAGACCAGTCCTCTGCAGGTATATGCTCAAACGACCAGCAAGTCCCACGTTGTTGCTCAATCGCTCCCATTCCCGCACTTGTAGTAAAAGCAGCACACGGGTCGACGTGTATTGCAGCTGAACGGTTGGACTGCGAAGTTCTCGAGCACATAATCACAATTTCACGCCGAAAATGTTGTTGAGGTGAGTTCGCCGGTTGTTGTTTCCATCGTTCAATAGTTCTCGGGACTACCTCGGACGAAACGCTCATAGTAGCCGGCGGCCATAACTGGATTTCCTCGCAAACGGGAGAAGATGCTCCTGAGGTTATTCACGTCATATGGGGTCGCTGGGGGCAAGTCTTAAATCGCTGGGGGCGTCTTAAATCAATTTACAGTCGGGAAAACAGCCCTGTCGAGGAGTTGGCCGTAGGTGGAACGGTTCTAACTGGTGCACGGTTAGCTGGAGAGTTTAACACTTTTTTTGCATCCCTGTCAAACTTACACAATTCCACAGGTACAAGTTCACATTATCCTGGCATACACTCCGTTCCACGCCAAGACCACGGTTTCTTTCTGTTTCCAACAGATTCACAGGAGGTCATTTCAATTTTTAAAAACCTCAAGAATACTAGTAGTTGTGATAAAGACGGGTTTCAGATCCGCCCAATTAAATTTGTTCTCGATATAATTGCTCCTGTATTAGCTTTTATTTTTAACGAAATAATTTATTCCGGTGTGTTTCCGAAGGACATGCAAATTGCAAAAGTGGTCGTTTTACATAAAGGTGGGGACCCTAATGTTCTCAGTAACTATAGGCCCATATCAATCCTACCAGTGTTTTCAAAGGGTTTAGAGAAATTAATCCATAGCCGTCTTTTATCATTTTTAACAAACAAAGCACTCCATACTTTCCGATTCTCAGTTTGGATTTAGAAAGCAACGCTCTGCAGAACTAGCTCTTCTATCCCAGAAAGAATATATCCTTTCCGGGTTCGAAGAAAAACTCATTACTCTAGGTCTATTCATCGATTTCACCAAGGCTTTCGACTTACTGAATCACGGTGTTCTCTTCTTAAAGCTTGAGCACTACGGTATCCGCGGTGTTCCATTAAATTTAATACGCACTTATCTTCAACATCGCAAACAGTTTGTTGATATTCAGGGGCAGTGTTCGGGAATACACCACATCACAACCGGTGTACCACAAGGGAGCATTCTTGGGCCACTGCTTTTCATTATCTATGTGAATGACATGTTTGCCTTGTCAAACCACATTAAGATAGTAGCTTATGCTGATGACACCGCCCTATTCCTGCAAGGAAAGTGTCTCACAGATTTAACAACAAAGATGAACAACTTCTTATCAACCTTCTACACCTGGTCTACTAAAAATTATTTGATAATTAACCCCCTTAAAACCAAGGCTGTTGTTTTCCACCCACCGCATAAGGCTACTTCCTGTTCCGAATCTATTGTTGTCGGTACAAGCACGATATCTTTTGTCAAGGAGGTGAAGTCACTGGGCGTCTGGTTCACTGATACGATGTCCTGGGATAAGCACGTCGGTTACATCACTAACAAAATATCGCGCGTGATCGGCATTCTAGGTCGACACAGAAACGTCCTTCCAACTAAGGCAAAAATTATTACCTATAACGCACTGGTTTACCCTCACCTCACATACTGTCACCTAGTTTGGGGAACCACAACGCAAACAAATCTTGAAAGGTTAGTTTTGTGTCAGAAGAAGGTACTTCGTCACATAGCAAACGTTCCCTTTTTACATCCAACAGGATCCCTCTTCGCGAAATTTAGCATAATCAGAATTATGGATCTCTATAAGTACCGTATGTCCATTACATATGCAAGTTCAGTAAAGCAAAATAATCACATCTTTCTAGCCCTAGCCAATTTAACCATGAGATTAACCTCTTATTCACTACGCTACAATGAGCCCTACTTCACACCGTGTGCACGAACTAACTATGGCACACAGTTGGTTTCATATAATCTTCCACGACATATTAATTCCCATATCCAAAACAACATTAACATCAGCTGTCTTTCAATTCGCTCAATAAAGGCCATGTATGTTCACTAGGATAGTCATATTATTTCGTGTGTTCTCATAGCTTTTTTTTGTTTTTATGCATCTTAATGCATTGTGTTCATTTACCATTGTCTAACTCCGTGATTCATCTGGCTTGCTATTTGTCATTGCTGTTCCCTTTGCATTGTCTGGTTTGCTGTTTTGTCATTGCTTTATATGTCGAGTGTACAAAGGGGGGTCAGACCTCGTCAAGCTGCAGTTTTTGCAGCTTTTTGTCTGCATCCCCCCACCAAGTGTCATTGGTGGAATAAAATTATTATTATTATTATTATTATTATTATTATAAGTATAGGGAAATCACAGTGAAGTCAAGCGCGCCCATCCCCACTGAGCAGCAGACATACTCCCCTCTACTTGTTTCTACAAGGGACCTCTTCACAGCCGGTATGTCTGATCGGACGAAAATGGCCGCTCGGCTTCTAGCGTTGTTGGGCTGCGACACGAAGGTGATGTAGTTGGATAGGCGAAAGTCGTCCCGAATTCCACATTCTGAAATACACATTACTGGGAATTTATACCTCCACGCGAACTGGCGGAACTCTGAGAGCTTCGTCTGAAGGCTTCTTGCGTTCCATTGGAAAATCGTGGTCGTGATATTGTACTGCCATGCGGCATGAGAAAGAGCGGTAGCTGGATCCGGCCGGGCCTACCGGCCACGTGTCGGGAGCTCACGAGTGGGGGCAATTAGTTTCTCTAAGCGCAAGATCGATCGCACTTCCGGGAGCGCTTTGCACTCGGGGCATGCAGTGATGATGGCCCTCAGAGCTGCAAAGAGCAACTTAAAGGGACTCTGACCAGGAGTTCGACAAATCTTTCGTTTGCATCTATTACGAAGGTATAATATGCCTCCAAGCCACACGCGAAATTTTTTGGCTGTGCGCGGCGGCAAAGTTTTCCAAACGGCGAGCTGAAAACTGGCTTCGCTTTTCCTCCTCAACTCGCGCAATCGGGGCCGAAATCTAGCCTCTTTGTAGTGGACATCCTCCAATTTCCGTGTGCGTGACGAAAGCACGAGGTCCACGTTTCATTGGGCGCCCGGACCGGAAGTTCTGTTGTTAGTGAGTTTGTGAGAGCGCCGGCATCCGTCCGGAAAGCGATCTTCAATATGGACGTCGAAGGAAGAAATGCGGAGACTTCGAGCCCGGAACTTCTTTCTGACCTTCCTGCGATCCAGAAGAAAATTCTGCGTGCTGAACAGCTCGGTAGGCTTTCGAAACGTCGCCGATGCCGCGAATGCGAGACGAAGTTAGAGCTCTACGAACATCGGTCACAGATGGAGCAAACAGCATGAGTCGCCTGTCTTCAGGTAAGCGATGAGCTTTTTAACGCACACTGTGATCGAACACGTAAACGTTCTCTGAAATTTCGTGTTCTGATATTTAATGCGCACTTGCTGTTCATGGTGCCGGTGTGGCTGGTGTGTCATAATGCCGAAGGAGATCGAATGCTTGTGCTGCCAGGAGCTCGAAAACACTGCCGAATGACTGCAGTATGAGTGCATTACAACCCACGAAGATTTCCAACTTCTATGCTTCAATATGACTGTCCTGAAGGTCGCATATTGAACTCCGTGGGCAGCGCGAACCTATGAGCGACTATTCACAAGTAAGTCACATGTGTCCTGGTCGAACGATGTTAAAATTTGGGCGCCCAAAACTGGTTTGGTCCTGCATTAAAGTCGTTAAAAACTCCAGTACAGGGCGCAGCACGTAAAAAGACTGTACAGTACACAACTCTGAACTGGAGAAAACCAATAGAGGCAAATTTGTAATTGTCAGTGCACTGTGTCCTGAGTCATGTTTTTATGTATTGCCCTGTGCATAAGGTTTTAGCGTAGGTTTTTAGCGATATTGAGTGTTCTTGATTGTCGATTCAGTGAAAAGTAAAACAATGTTGGTTTCTAAAAGAACACAGCATGTGTAGTAATGTACAGGGTGTGGGCAGGTAAACTGCAGTTGCTCTCAGGTATATGTAGAAATGACACTGCACACACACTGTACTGTAACCGGTTACCTATTTGCCTAAACTATATTTTATGTACATCTGTGTAGACGATGCAGATACACTGGGTATCGCAAGTTTGCAAGGTGAGTGTGGCACAAGCTTGGGAAAAACAAGATCATGGTCATCCCAGCCTGTGCAGTGAAGAGCGTCTGGCAAGCCTTTCCCACAGAAAATGCCACAGGCTTCAAGTACCCAAGATCCTAACTGGAGGTACCTATTCGCACAACTCGTCTATCGCATTTAAAATAATTCAGCGTCTGTATTTGGGATGATTTATAGCTCTCAGGATGATGCATGGTTCATGAGTTCAATATGTTGTGTTGAAACACAACACTAGCCCTTTTTAATGAGTCTTGCGGAACGATAGATGAGCACTGCTTTTGTGACATTGTGTACCATTGCTACAGTGAACAATTTCTTGAGCAAGACTGATGAACGAACGAAAAACAGAGTCTGTCTTCCAAATATGTATGTTCCTTGTAACTTCCGTATTTGTTAAGTGACCCATGTTGATCATCGATCCATGTTGATCGAAGTGATCCATGACTTGAAAACCCGAGACGAGGTAGGGACGATAACAGACAAACACAAACACTGTCTCAGATCCCACGGTCTCAGAGACCGTGTTTGTGTTTGTCTATTATCGTCCCTACCTCGTTTCAAGTCGTGGATCGTCACCACCAGCTCACTTGCTACCTAACTTTTCTTTCGTTATCATTCTCAGAAGATTTGTACATAGTCACATTTGCCTCATTTTGCCTAAAGCCTAGTTCCACCTCTTTCATCATCTCCACATCTTCAATCCCCAAAGCAGTACAAGGCTAAAGTAATCAGCTACTACATAAAAAGAAGGAGGGGGAGGAAAACAAAAGCTGGCACATCTAAAATTCGAAGAAACCCTGGTGCTTTCACGTGGCTACTCACGGCTCAGTCCTGGATCAGATCCCGATGGAAAACAGCTTTTCTGAGCCTCAGTGATAGATTCCTTTGATTGCACTGACTGTGAGGCACAACTCATTGGCTTGGTGGCAAGTGGGCTTGCGTCTGATAGTACAATTTGGAATAAAGGGATCAAGGAACATCTCTCTATGGTCTTATGAAGGATATCAACATTACCTGTCAAGGTACAGCATTTCATGTTGCTTTCAGTAAGTACAACACTCCTCATAGCAGTTACCATTCATGTTGGGAAAGCATGCTGAAGTTAGCTCAGGCAGTGCATCCAGAACTGTGAACCAGGTTCATAGAGAGCACCTGGTGAGAGGGACAGCAACAGTGTCCAGTAAAGACTCTCCAGGAATTTTGTGCAGGTTTGGGGGTCACACCTTTTAATAGTGTTGATGGAGAGCAGGGTGTGTGAAACACTGACCTCTGGTAGATGAATTCTTGTTATTTATAACCAGGTACCCATGTTCTAGTAATCTAGAAAAAGCTTTGGCTCTCTTGGAAGAAATTGCTAATGAATCTTGAGTGTCTTTTGTGGAAACAGGTTGTAACTGCCTTTCTATCCACCCTTCTTAGTTGCCCTAGCAAAAGCAAATATGTAATGCTGTACACCATATCTGATGCTAGCACACTAATTGCGTTGAGTGTTCTCAGGCTTCTGAAATGGAGCTACCTCGTACATACGCTGTGCCATGTTGGCAAGAACATAAATCAGACTGCCTTTACTTTTTGCATTGGCCCGTCAGTGCTTCATGTGACTGCAAGAATGGCACCCCCAAAATGATAGGCAATGAGAATGATTTCTGCAATGTATTGAGCTTTGTAAAACAACAACTTTATTTGAAAATATATTCCAAAAGCTGGGTGACGACCTCATAATGTAGCGTCCTTTACTGCAAACACTGCTCAACACGACGATTAAAAACAGAGCGTAAACGTTTTGTCGCCTATCCGGGTGACATCATCAGTACAACAAAGGCCAAAGACGAGCACATCAGCCTATCTAAGAGGGCATCATACACATCCGATAGGGGCCACGGTTTGTATTACAGGCTGAAGCATCACGCCTGATAAAGCAGGATTCTAAGAACTTTCTAGGGCCCCATCGCTAGTCATGTGCAAAGGTTACTGCACCATCAAAATATATGTCCCTTAGGACAGCAATGGTAGATTCATTCGGTCTTGGTTAGTTAAGCTAAGCACTAGTAGCCCTGGCAACATCCCTTGTGTGCTCTTTTAGTCTTGTCCCTCGTCCTTTGTCTATCTCGCCAATGTAGGTTGCATCACATTCTATGCACTCAACTTGATATGCACAGTCAAAATGCCTGATGGGCACAGTGCCCTCCAAATAGCGTATGAATACGTTGGATGAAAGGAATGCGCACCACCGATTTGATTCCTTTGATGTTGTTTTTGATTGTTCTCTGTTGTAGGGATGAAGCCAACTGAATAGGCAATGAAACGTTTACTCTATTCTTAATTGTTGTGTTAAGCCGGTGTTCTCAGTAAAGGATTTTACATCATGAACTTTGTTTGAATGATGATTAGTGGCGAGCTTCATACCCTGGGCCACTACTCTAACAATTGCTTGGGGTAGTGTGGCGAAATGGAATAACGAGCCTTGTAAACAATGTACTTGGAAATATATTTATTTATCTCTCATAGGTTGAAGAACCCAGCGTGGGGTTACATAACGGAGGGGCATGTAATCATACAAGACCGATCACCAAAAGGCCTTGCTTTTGACTAGATTAAAATGTGAAGCGATTGTAACATAACAAATGCTGCATGGTGACGATATGATAGGTTCTCCTCACGAGGTGTCGCAAGGGTTACGGTTAGTTGAGAAACTGCATATCCAGTTAGCAGGATCAAATTTTAATTAGGCTACTTTGGCCAACACGCAAGCATACAGCACAGTGTCAAAAGCTCTTACAAAATAAAAAAATACTACATCTACGTGGACCCAGAAATCAAGACAGTTCAAAATGCTGTGAACGAATTCCACTACGTTAGTTTTGCCTGAATACCCTTTTCTAAAGCCATGCAAGAATTTAAAAAAAGAAATCAACAGACTCAACTTGGTTGACAACGTGGTAGTACATGATGTGCTCCATTAGTTTACAGGGAACCCTAAAAAGTGGAGCTGGTTAATAGATAGAAGGAGCATAGTTGTCACCTCTTCTGAAGACAGGAATCAGCTTGAGACCTATGTCCTCGACTCGCACACATACTAAGCACCTTTCACACAGATTAACGTATCTTCATTCCAGCTCTTTCACTTTCAGATGTTCATCTCTGTTGAGTGGTCTGTCATTCTTGTAATACAGATTGGAATTGAAATGCAGGTGCATAAGGGATGCTCTGAAAGAAAAGTGTTTGGTTTTAGTCCTCTTAATGTTTCCGAAAACGAAAACAAACTTCACGGTGACTATTCTTCTGAAATGAGCAATTCCAGGATGACAGCAAAAAATATATCTCGCCATATCATTATATTCACCTGGCACTTCACTTGAATAATGGCAGTTGAAGATGATGATGATTCAATTTAATGGCACATAAGCAACTCGGGCTATAGTGCGCCAAAACCATGGTAAACCTGTGACTTGTTAAATATCAGACGATTATACTAAAATAATATACTTTGTTGGTTGGTAAATTGAAATATAGACAAAAACATGATACGATAAAAATAAGCAATTGAAGAAAAGGCAATTGTTGGCTTTGTGTCACTGATGTCGAGTTTGCCACACTACGTGTTGAATAATAATGTACGCTGATATGCTGTAGCATATAAAGTACAATCATACACACGGTCAATATGTGGTGGATATGTGAAACCAATATACACATACTTACATGTCAAACTTTCTTGAAAAAGGCAGTCCAAGTCTGTCGAATTTGCCAGACTCTATACAAAGCCAGTAAGCACAGTGTGGAAAGACTGTTTCATCTTTCGAAAGCGGAGGTGCAGCTACCACGATGCTTCCCCATCTCAATGCCTCGGAGCGGCATAGCCAAGTAAGAAGCCATCAGAAGGATCTCATAAAGATAACTTGGTTGAAAGTGGAGGGTTCTGTGGGATACGTAAGAAAGCATACGCGTTACACAACAGCTACGAGAAAGATCGACTGCACTTGCATGGTTTTCAGTGCGTAGACTTGGAACTGAAAAATAAATCTGCTAACCTTGTTGAAACTACTTTTCCGTCAGGACCACACGTGAGCACACTTGGTTTCTTTAGTTGAAGGTATCATCAGGTCCCCATGCTCCTTTGAGATGCAGCAGACAGAATTTCGCTCAGGCGAGTGACTGCCGTTGCGGTTAGTCGCTTCGCAGCAGATCAAGAGCAGTACACCGCAACGATAGGTGAAACGTTCAGAATATGGCGACCAACTCCAACACCAACCCAATGACCCGAACAAAGAGGATGAACCGGGAGTCACACAAGTTCGCAGTTCGCAAGCTCGGCATACGGCATCCATTACAGCTGACCGGATACGGAAGCATATATGGAACGCGTGTACCGATTGAAAAGAAAATCGTAGAAACTGTTGCAGGTAATAAATGCAGGGCATATTTTTCTTTTTGAGGTTCTGTAATAAAAACATATTAACATAGAAATGCCATTTCATGAAGAAAATTGACAGGCATTGCGTGACCACGTGACGCGTTTGAGCCAATTGTGGGTGTTGCGAGTGGCCCCCGTGTTGACGTCATCTTGATGGTGGGCCGGGGTGGATATTCTATATAAACGTATGTTTTCTTGGTTTGACGCTAGGCGTGCTGCACTCGGATGAAGTCGAATGTTTAAAATTCGAGTTTAGAGAAACCGCGGGGTTTTAATGCATGAATTTTCGCATGGAGAGTCCTTGTTGGGTGCTTTATCGACTGCAAGTACGAAAGAGCTCCCACAGTTTCTGGTCAGAGTCCCTTTAACCACCACCATCTGCATATCAACAGAGCCGTGGGCAGTTGGCTCTCGGCGGACTTTCGGTATATAAGTTGCCTGACTGCTGACGGCTTCAGACGTCGTTATTGGGGTGGGCGTGGTGATGGGGATCGGTGCTGTGTGAGGGGCGTCTTGAGAGGCCATAGGTGGCAGAGGGGGAAAGTCACCCATGTTCCATATAGGTGGCCTTCCAGCTACCTGGTCAGCGGTCAACTACTGATCAACTACCTGGTCAACTACCCCTTCCGTCGTCTACGGTGCCTGCGGCGTTCTTCGTTGTGGATCTTGGCCTTGGCCTCCCGGTAGCTGCTGTTGGAGCGCGAGCATTCCCTGGCAATGAGCCTCTGCTGCTTACGTTTAGGGCAATCGATCGACGTTGCTTGGTGGCTGCCTTGGCAGTTGACGCACTTGAGGACACTCTGGGGGCAGTCGGGGGAGTAGTGGGACGTTCCCTAGTTGGCACAGATCCTTTTCCGAGTGCAGCACGCTGCCACGTGTCCATGCCTCTGGCAGTTGTAACATTGCGGCCTCGGCGGTAGGTAGGGTTTTACACGCATGGTCAGGAGATGGAGGCAGACCTCACGCGGCTTCGCGGCCCCGGCGAAGGTGAGCCGCACAGCACCACCGTCCTTCTTTATCCGCCTTGCAGCGATGACCGCTGGACTGGACCTGATGGCCAGTCGTATTTGGTCGTCCGATAGTGAGGCGTCCACACCAGTGATGACGCCGTAGCAAGAGCCAGCGGGGCGTGGTTTATATGCTCGAACAGGGATTGAGCAGATGCAGTCGTGTCCTAAAAGGGAGACCTTTGCTGTTGGGGAGGTGGCATCCACCGCGATTATGTTCTTCGCGAAATTCGGTCTTATCTCTTTAATCCTCCCCGGGAACTCGGAAGTGAGGAAGTCTGATGTCTCCAGGTGATTCAGCCTGGCGAGGTTCGTTGCTGCGTCGCGGGAAGCGAATATCACCGTGGGCGCAGGGTGTTGCCAAGTGTCTTGGGCGAGCGGTCTTTCGCGCTCTTTTAGGGACCTCTTCGAAGGGTCGGTCGTCGTCATCAGATGATGTGAAAGCGACCCAGGGAGCACACAATGTCAGGGAAATATTGGGAGCGGGCGGCAAAGAACGGGGTATATTGCCCGATATTAGGCGATCATGCGCCGTTCGGAAGAGAAGACGACCGATGAACAGAGAAAGACTGCGCCCTCCTCCTTCATCATGCATTCAGTCCATCTGCGCGCGGCTAGCCTACTGCGCATGATCGCCTTCTGCTGCGCATGAGCAGAACTGTCGCGCCTGCGCTGCGTCAGCCGCCGGCTCTAAAGCGAAACGCACCGCCTCCAAAATATTGTCGCCACCGGCGCGCCTACTCGGAAGATCTCTGATTGGCAGCGCAAAATATGTATAAATATTTGGATGCTCATTGGTCTAAAAAACTGATGTCAGTTTCCTTCGCGCTGATTGTGCGAGAGTCATTTGAATGAGGAGCGAGCATCCGAACGCGCGAACCGCTCAACGGAAGCAAACCGTTGTCCACGCAGACGCTAGGGGGTAGTTTGAGGGTTTTGAATGCTTTAGATTTAGATTGTGGCGAACTGCTAATGTGAGAACGGAATGGCATATCCACCTCATCATAACAACAGCGGGAAGACGAACATGACATGGAATCCCTGCACCTCCAAAGGACGCAGAAATCGCCAGAGAGGAAGTCTGCACTCTTTCCGACGTACTGCAGGTGAACGGTAAGACAAGTTTGATTACCTTTTTGTGACTGAAGGAAGTAATGCAGGTTTATCACGTTAAGTGTATTACGTACAACATTTACGAATCACTCGGTACGTTAGCGGCGTTTCATTGTGCAGTGCATTGCCGTAACTTGTACGTTTCTGATATGCCGTTAATCAAATTATGTGTGGTTATGCTAGTTGCACCCTCATGCGCGTCGCAGCCTTTCATTCACTGTGATCTACGAACATTCGTGACAAATGCCTTGGTGTTCAAATACGAAATCAAGATCGATTGCCTATCATAGCAGTGATTTTCGTGCAGAGTTACGGATCATCAATATATTTTTTTTAGTTCTCCCGCAGCCATCGGCAACAACGACGCACATAGCTCAGCATTGGCTCAGAACTGCCCTTCGATGTCGAAGCACCTAAAGCTCCAGTGAAGCCTGTTACAAGACGTAAAAAGATATGTACTGTAGCTTTTTCGAGGCAGTTCCCGAGGACAAATAAAGTTGATTTGTCATACACCATCGCTTTTTGATTGTCTGCTTTGGGACACCATGATCGTTGCTCTACAGCAAGACAGCAAGCGCCGAAGACAAACGGACGAGGTTGGGGGGTAGGGGGACGAGAGGAGAGACAAAAAACCCGCGGAGAGAAGGCGAAGGAGGTTGGGAAAGGAGGTCGGTCTGCGCATGCGCACTGGGCCCCAACTTTTTTCCCGCGCTGGCCAGCGGAGACGCTGTGAGTGGCTCCTGGGGATCACGTGGTTTGGGCGCCCGCCGTTTTCCCTGGACCATTGCGGAAACGGCAGCTTCCGGCCACTGATCTCGATTGTAAAAGGCTGGATCGCGGATAGGGAGCGCGAGCGTGAAGAAACCGGCCGCCATCTTACTGTACCCACAACAGCCGCCGCAGCGATCATGGCAACTTCTTGCAATTATGGTCGTACCAGCCGTACTGGCAAGGTTACAGCGCCTAAATTTATACAGGTGAGTCACTCTTCATCGAGGAATAAATAGGCGTCCATTCTGTATATTTAGTTGACCATTATGAAGTGTTTTTTTGCCCAAAACGAGCACTGGATGCAGGTTGCTTGATCGCTCTTCCGACGTTCAATCGAGCACATTTGCATTTTACCCGGCGGCAAATACAGTTTGCTAGCATGGTACACGGTGTTCTCTGCGGAAGCAAGTGCCACATTCATTTCTTTGAATTACCTTCGCGCACAAGTTCGGTATTACGTCGTAATGAGACCACGATTGTAACCTTTTTTTCATGTATTGGTATTGTTTTGTGCCTTGGTTTGATTTGTGACAAAGAATCCTACGTAACGGTGGTGTGGCACGACTTGAATAACGCCTTTGTGTCTGAGCTGTATCGTCAGCTTGTTACGATAGTAATAATTTGTAGCGTGTCGTGCTATTTGTAGCAGTTTTTAAGGCAAAAGTGGTCTCTCAATACAGGTTTCGTCATGGGGGCTACCCAGTGAATAATCTGTGCAGTGTGATACGGCTGGGTGTACAGGTAAGTATCACGTTCCTCATCCACTGGTTTCTACTTTACAGGAAGGAACAACCTCAGTGCACGCACTGTGGTTAGCCTCTCTCACTTTTGCATATTTTCTTACATGTTCACATCAGAAACACACCTTAGACTTTAGGCTCCTTCACCCAGCAATATAATAATTAGAGATTATAATTCTTTTTAGAAGAGTTCCCCATATTCTTTTTAGAATAGTTTTTAATCTTTTTAATTTTTAGAAGATACAGGGATTGTAAACCATGTTTTAAACTGATGTTTTAACATTTGTCCAATGCATTTGTTAAACACCATATATTCATTTTTAACTGGTTGCACCCGAACCAATGTTCTGATGTATTATTACCTTTGTTGTCGATGCACCATAAAAATTGGAATAATAATCATCAATGCAGGTTACTTCACAGCTGCCTCGACATACTCAAGAAATGGATGCAGAACCTGCGTAATGCCCACAAACTTTGACTACCACAGCACCTCCAGAAAGTAAAGGGATATGTGTCACATGGGATTTTTAAAGGCATTCACAGTATATAATACCTTGTATGAACTGTTGTAGATCTAAGCAGCCTCTACGGTACACTCTCAGAAATTAAAACTTGTCAGAGAACTGTGATAATTGTTTCAGTTAATAAGCATGCACATATACGCTATAAGAAGAAAATTATTTATTGAGAATGCACTTCTCTGGCTACTCATGTTGTTTACATCTACTGTTGATCACATTCATTTATCACATATTATATTCTTATATATTATTATTATATTATCACATATTCGATCACATTAAGTTTAAAATTTAGCATATATGAGAAAATATCAGGAGGGAAGTTGCTATTCATTGCTCATTCCAACCTAAAATTGAGACAGCGTACCTGACCATTGTCATTCCTAAAATATACATTGCCATTGTAGCAAGGTCACAAAACAATAAATGTAGTCTTTTGCGACCTCCCTGCACGTTCATTGTATTCTGAAACGCATAAGTGCAAGAAATAAATCTTGAACTTGAATAAACTTGATGTTGTACAAACTTGACATAAAATGTTGAATAATATAATGAATGATATAAAATATTGAATAAACTTGAACTCATATATTCTGCATAATGTAAAAACCCCAAGAGTAGGGAACACGAAGGGACAGACACAGCACGAAGTCTCAAACACAGCTGAAAATTTTACTTCACAAAACAAGAAATATATACAAACAGAAGGGAAGGGAACACTATTTGAGAACAAAATAGGAGGTCATTTCGGGGGAACCAGCAGTTTGTTCAAGGCCGGACCGAGGATTACGGAAGGTTTGCTGACACAGTTTCCACAAGAAGTTATGAAAAGGGTCTCTCTCAAAAGTCTTCTGTGGGGGTCCACTTCGGATGCCTTTACAATTGTTTCATCCCATAGAGGGAAGCAATCTGAGCATTCTTCCAAATGTTTTGCAATTTCAGAGTTTGAAGCTTTATTTTTTTGCTTTTAAAGAATGCTCTCTCAAACGATCATTTAAGCAACGTTTTGTCTGGCCAATATAACAGAAACCACAAGCTAAGGGGATCTGGTAAACAACGTTTGAAGAACAGGGGACAAATTTATTCCAGTGATTCTTGCAAAAAACTTCAGGTTTGGCGAAAGGCGTGAGGCGGTCAAGACGGAAGTTGTTCCTGAAAACGATGTTGATTTAAAACTTCTTCGCAACGGCTAACAAGTTGTGAGACACTTTGTGAAAGAAGGGTAAAACCACCCGTTTGGAGACAGAGGGCTTAGTTTCAGGTGAACCAGGAAGCAAGGTGTTTAACAAAACATCTAAAGCACCAAGTAACATGTGATAGGGGTAACTAGCATCATTCAAACGGAGAAGCTGACTTTCCACAGAGGGGACTCTCAAACTCTGAAATTGCAAAACATTTGGAAGAATGCTCAGATTGCTTCCCTCTATGGGATGAAACAATTGTAAAGGCATCCGAAGTGGACCCTCACAGAAGACTTTTGAGAGAGACCCTTTTCATAACTTCTTGTGGAAACTGTGTCAGCAAACCTTCAGTAATCCCCGGTCCGACCTTGAACAAACTGCTCGTTCCCCCGAAATGACCTCCTATTTTGTTCTCAAATAGTGTTCCCTTCCCTTCTGTTTGTATATATTTCTTGTTTTGTGACGTAAAATTTTCAGCTGTGTTTGAGACTTCGTGCTGTGTCTGTCCCTTCGTGTTCCCTAGTCTCGGGGTTTTTACATTATGCATCATCTTCACCAGCTCGCTTGCTTCCTAGCCATTTTTTCATTGTCCTATATTCTCTTTACTCATCATCAGTGATCTTCATTACAAAAGCATATCGTGTTAGACTTTTTTGTTTGCGTTTCACAGACAGGGTACACGAGAGCCAAAATGACAAAATCACAACTGTTTCAAGCTCCAAATAGTCCTGTTGCAATTTGAAGACCATACGTGGAGCTGCATTTTTTGGAACATGCTCCACATAACAAGCATGACAAAGTCAGCACTGGATAGCAGGACCCCGTCCCCAAGCAGCTTTTCTCACACTGCAGCTGTATTCAACAAAAGCTAGCATGTGAGTGCTGGAGAAGGACATTGAGTTTGGCACAACCGCGCCTGCAAATAATCAGAACAAAGGAAGAAGCAAACAAACATAGAAGGGCTGTACTTCAAAAAGGGATAAGTCCTGTGTCTCAAGGAGGTGTTACCACTTTCTAAGTAACTTAATTGATTAACATCACTACCTGGTTAACTGTCCTAACGAGTGTGATCTAATTGCGTGAAGTAATTATTTGGGCTGCTTCGGTGTGTCCATATTTGCGAGGCAAAGCACTGCTGTCGTTTACTAAAAGACTCTTTCTAAGGCGATGCTTGATATAAATCATACTAAACGCATACACGGCTAAAACAACGGCTGTGATTCTACAGAACGATCTCTTTCTGCCATGCGAGTATATCTTTTCCCGGACCGCTCTTTATGGAACAATTTTTGTCCAGAACGCAGTACGGGATATTATATACATGGTTGTTGTTAACCTCAAGTCGTTTCTTATTGAAATATTGGCTGGGAAACGTGCTGTAGTACAATCCCCAGCGCTGCACTGCAGTGACGGTCTAGTTTCGGAATGCAAAACATAACGTAATTGAGAATCGAACGGCAGGACACCTGTGAAACACTGTTAGGATACATCAGTATACTGGCACCTTACAAAATTGTGTGATGACAAACAACGATCAATGCTTGCAGCGCAATAAATACTCACAATCTCTGTTGCCTCCCATTGTTTTCTATGGGCGCACACAGCACTTTAGGGCCCACCAACATGGCGGCCCGAAGGCACGCCTCTCCCCCAGGAGCCCCTCTCCCATGCGCGATCCAGCCTTTATACATAGAGATCAGTGCTTCCGGCGGATGGCTGCGTCGTTGACATTTCAAAAGGAAGAGCGGGAAAACGCTAGGTGTGACGATTGT